>NC_088852.1:19463931-19671178 GCF_904066995.2 Poecilia reticulata | reverse complement strand
TAGTTGTCAGGTCTCCAAAATACCTGGCCAAATCATCCGATCTTTGGAGTAGACAGTGCGATGTACTGGTATTAATCCAATAATATGGGACACATGAGGCAAGGCAGAACCCAAGCCGCAGTTCTCTCGTTGGAGTCCCCACCACTCCCAATCCAGGCACGATGGTAGTCCTCGTACCAGGCCCGGAGGACAAGCTTCGCTGTTTGAAGGTGTCAGGACTGGGGCAGTGATATTCCATGCGGCATGGAAGGTGTTGCTGGTTGCCAAAGGCACATCGCGGGGAGGACATTGTCTTCACCCATTCGGTACCATTAAGGCTATCAAATATGCTTGGGCCACACACTCATCGATCTGTGCAAACTGATCCTTAGGGCATTTAGGAGATCATCTGGAGTTGGAAGAGGTTGTGTGCGCATGTCAGCAAAGTGCGGTCCTTTAACCCAGCAGGGAGCGAACAGCTCCCTCTGGAAGTCTCCTATAAGTATACTGGTCTCTGGCTATGCCAGTCCAGGGTAATGAGTCGTTCAACCAAGGCTCAATTTCCGTTGCACGGTTCTGGCACGGACCCATGAAAATGACAGTCTTCCTTCAGGGCCAAAACTATGTGATTTTGTCCAGTGCAGCTAACGTATTTGTCCCACAGGCACGCATTTAGGATAGTGAACTGATTTCTATAACATTCTTGCTGGTCGTTCTAATACATGAATTTTCTAGCTCCCTGTTGAATCAACAAGGCTGTAATATTTTGCCAGACGGGCCGTCCAGGCCGCCCTGTTGGTTGTATCCGAGTATCGTTATCCGCAGTCTGGTTCCCATACAAGGTCGTAGTGTCAATTTCGCCCTCTTCACAATTCAGGTGATAATCTCCCCAGAACTCCCTTCGTGGGAGCCAAGTCCTGCAGCCTGAGGACCTATGTGGGGCCGAATAAATCACCTCGGTGTCCCAGTATCCTTGGGACGGTGCCAGCGCTAGGGGTCAGCAGGCCCTGTTGCAATGCCATTCTGGCATGCCGTGGTCTGGATGGATCCAGTTGCATCGGGCCGTCTGTCGCTCTTTCTGATGCATGATCCTTACCCAGCAAATTACTCCATCTTTGAGGAGGCTGTAGCTGTAGACCTCCCAGGTGCGGTTTAGGAGGTCATCGATCATGGAGTCATTTAGATTATAAGCTCTGCTTTCCACATATTTCTTTCCGTTTTCCTTCTTGAATAATCGACTTTGGTTCTGAACAGAAGACTCGTTGTCCCATGGCACAAAAATAGAGGTGGTAGTGGTATTCCAACAATTGAAGGTAAAGTACTTGGAGCGACCATAGGTAACTTTTGTATGTGTAAGGTGCCATGGCCCAACTCCTATGAAGTATAGGATGGCAATGAGGATAGTAGCAGTAACTAGTAGCGCAAGAAGCGTAAGCAAAGCTTTTAGGCAAAGCGGTATGTTCTTTCTCGTAGTCGTTTTCCGTAGCAAGGGTCGTTCAGGGGGTCTGGTTCGTCGTCTGGGGTGTTATCCGATCTGTAAGGTCATCCAGCGAACTGGCTCCTGTCTCCACCTGCCTTAAGCGGGTTACGTCCATTTTGGGTTCTTCAAAGTGTGGGTCAATGGTATTCTGGGATCCGCTGCACCTGGTCTAGCGCCGATCTTTGCTAAGGCCTTAGGGCTCCACCGAGAGACAGTGGTTGTAGCAGCTCGTCTGATGGCTCGTCCTTGTAGTAGCGAGCTATATACCGGAGAAGGGTAGGGTAACTTAGGTTCCAACCCCCTCCACACCCATTTCCATAGGAATACTCTCCAGCAGTCCGGTCGGGGAAGGGGGCCTTGAGCCGAACCTTGCTTGAGCACTTGATCTTGCCAGGCTTCACTCGAGTAGCCTATAGGTGCTGGTACTGAAAGGTACGTACACAACGACTGTCCATGTAGTGTCAGCCGTGTGCGATACCCCCAGGGCGGTGGAACGGAGATCCTCTGGTGGGGTGGATTGGGATAGACTCGGTCCAATTCCAACTTTAGTGGGAGCCTGGTGTTATTGAAAACGTAGTCCTCGGGGTCTCTCTCCATTTTCACCACTGTTCTGGCCATACCTGATGATGTAGTCCAGATGACCACGTCACTTATCGATATCTCACAGTACTGGCCCTGTAGGGGCTCCAGATAATGGGGCCCCCAGCGAATCCGTATCTCTTTCCCTCCTAGGGTCAGGTATACTGCATTAAAAATCCAAGGGAGCCGTTGTGGGCAGGTCGGCGTGCCCCCCGCATGACTGATTGCATCGAATGACATCTTCCCTTTCCAAATCGGGTATTCCACGGGGAAAAAGTAAAACGGATCGTGCCATGGCCGTGGCGTTGCCTCCTCGCTTCTCCTTACTTCCTTCGCCTCCTGCCAGTCAGTGGGTCGAAGATAGATGAGGTGGTTAAGGAAATAGGCCTCCGAGAGCGGGTAGGACACGGTGAAGTCCTCACGAGGGGTGTCTAACAAGATGGAACCATTCGGGAGCTTCAAAAAGGGTCCTCTGTCCGAGAGTCCAGACCAGACTTCTGTACCCACTTTAAATAATTTACTTATAAAATATTTCTTCCCATTTCGATATTTATCTTTTCGCTGATTTGTAGACTTGACGACCTGACCCCCTTCTGCCGGTGTATCCATCAGTTTTAATTTTTCTTCCTTCGTGCAAAAGTGGAGGAGAGCAAGCGCCGCTTCCGAGTCTCCTTTTTGGCTTCTCCGGCTCAGTACAGGACACGGTGGGGTAGACTTGGTCGTCCGGGACCACGGTGATTGTTGCTCCCACCGAATAGACTCCTTTGTATGGGATTGTGAGCATCTGCACTGACAGTTGAACCGAACGGGTGGTGTCAGGATCAGAGGGCGTCCTCACTCTATGGGCCACGCCTCCTGGGACCTGCAGGACCCCGTCACGAAAGTTGTATTCTGCTGTTACAAGGAAAAGGGCCGACTTCTCCTTGGGTCTTGCTGCGTTGCTGCCCCATCCATCCAGCTCAGTGGTGCAATAGTACAGATCTGACGTTCGTATCTCGCCCTCTCTTGGCACATCCGGCAAATCCAGTATCGGGATAGTGCAGTCGTTGATGGTTTCCAAAATCAGATGTGCCCAGGTAGTCAGCTCCCAGGGGCCCGTCCAGCCTCCATTTACAGCTTGTGCTATGGCGTCGTCCGGGAGCCAACTCAATTCCTCTACAGAATTGGGGCCTGTCTGGGGCCGCAACACTCGGAAAATTACTGGGGAATACGAGGTATTCACTGGTGGGAAGGACAGGCCTGCTCGCGCGGGATCATAGGGCCACGCGGCGTGGACAGACTCCCAAAGAAAGTCATGCGGCCCTTCTGCCTTTCTCCAGATCCAGTCTTCTCTGACCGAGGGTCCCTCTGGGGTGTTAGGGGGAGCCGAAGGTCCCGGGGACCAATATGCTGAGGGTATGGGGCTCCCATAAGTAGGTTGGGCCCCCACGCAAGGTTGGAAGAATCTTAGGGAGCTGTAGTATCTTCTCACCTGCCAGCCATCGGCCTGTCCCGCTGCCGTCACCTCGTTCCTGCGGATTTGTTCCTCGCAAGTCGTACAGTAGATCAGTTTTCCTCTGTCCCACTGGCAGTGGCACCTTTTTGGTTCTTCCTCTCGCCATCCCCATTGATTTATCACCAGGGTCCGTGGCAGGTATCCTATTCGGCAATTTCCACAGAACGTAATGCTTATAACCGAAACCGGGGAGACGGGGAGGCTTCGCAGCCCGTCTGCCGTCGACTCCTGCCGCCAGGGTTTGTCGCGGCCTGGTCCTTCCCAGGTGAGGGGGAGCTGGAGGACTGTTAGGCATACTGGGCAACGGTCTTTGGTGCTACTCCACTTCAGCATTTCAGGTTCGCTTGACAGGACTCCATTTTTGGCCCAATCCAATTTCTTCAGGGCTCGTCCTGCCCAGATCCCTGAAGTTGTTCTCCTAATTACAACCATCCCTCTCACGGTGGCCAGTCCGAGATAGGGTGGAACGATACATGATGCACTGGCCATTTCACCGGCTTCTATTTCTCTCTAGTCAGGAACTGGCTTGAGCTGCTCAACTCCTTGGATCCCCCGTTTCTCCAGCAATACTGTATTCCTGTCCAGTACTTGCTTAACGGTGTCTCTTGTTTCAAACTTATGTTTCACTGTTGCGTTCACAGGTTGTTCTCTTGCTTTGATCCACACCCACTGTCCCACTCTGAATGAGACTTTGGGCGTCAGCTTCTCCTTTTTATCGCTTTGTGGCAAACGGTCGTTGGTTGAGTTCCATAGATGGGGCGGGCCTATCGACTCTGTTCCTGTTGTTCAGGGCCCGCCCTATTTCCACTGCCACGGTGCTCCAGCTGCTGTCGTTAGCATTTTTAGCTATCCAGCCTTTGACTAATCCAATGGTCTGCTCCACCACCCCGTTGGCTTGAGGGGTGTAAGGGGGTGAATAAACCCTTATCACTCCATACTTCTGGCACCATTGGTCAACCTGCGCATTACGGAAATGAGTTCCATTGTCCGTACGTAGCTCCTTTGGGATTCCCAGGACGCTGCACACTTGTTCCAGCATGCTGACAACACTGTTGCCATTCGCCTTCCTGGCTGCTTTTACAGTTACAAATCCCGACATTGAGTCCACAAGCACTAAAAGGTACTTCTCACCTTTTCTTCCTGTTATCCCCAGGGGGCCTGCTACATCCATGCAGACTGAACCCCAGGGGATCGTGCTTTTGATGGTCAATCCTTCCAACCGCTGCCCTCGGCGGCCTGCGTTGTATTGTCCACACACCTCACAGCCCCGTAGCATGCGTTGGACTTGTTTCACTGGGATCCAAAGCTCATGCTCATCCAGCTCCTTACGGGTAGGCTGTACGCCTGCATGTCCAAGGGCTTCATGCACGCTCCGCACGACCTCATCCACGTACTCTTCTGGGACCTCCCGTCCTCTGGGAGTATTGTCCCACTTCTCGGCTCCGACAAAGACAATTTTTCTCTGTTGGACATAACAGTCCACTTCACCATTTCCATGCCAATGAGCTCCCTCATGCGTGTGGGCTCGTTGGTGCTCCACTTGGAGCTCCAGTTGCATCTTTAGTTCAGCAATCTTCTTCCATAAGTCTCTATGGGCCACCGGCTTGCCCTTAGCTGTTTCAAAACCATTTTCTTCCCAAATGCCTAGGTCCTCTCTCAGGGCCTGAGCACAGTAGTAACTGTCCGTCACTAACCTGGCGCTCTTAATTTTCCTTTTGGTCAACTCCAGTAATCCTTCCAACACTGCGGTGACTTCTCCGACTTGGGCACTGCCGGGGGCTTTCCCTTTCTGTCTGTACCTCTCTGTACCGTCTTGTTTCAGGATGAACCCCCAGTAGGCCACGTGGTCCGACCCTTTCTTCGATCCATCGGTGTAGAGTGTCCACTCTGGCTGCCCCGATGTCTCAGACACCTCTTGCGGTCGCTTTTTGTTCGGGGGCTGTGCTGGCCCGATTTCAAGCTCTGGGTCCAGCAAGATGTCTTCCCATCTTCCCCATCGGGTGTTTGTTGCTTTAGTACTCTCGACGGTGCCTTTGCGTAGGTATTTGTGAACTTGGCTCTGTGTGATGACTTTGATCGGTTGCCCCTGTGCTAGATCTTTTAGCACACTCCAGTATCGAGCCAGTACCGCTAGTTCTTTCTCTTCCTGTGGATACTTTTTCTCAACCGAAGTCAGGGTATAACTCCACAGGGTAACCAGGCCTCCGTTCTCGTTACTCACTTTGATCATAGCATCGTCGTTTTCACAGCTGATTTCTGCCACCATTCGTTCCGACAAACTCCTCGGTTCCAGTCTCACGGCAGCTTGGATTGCTTTTCTTAATTCCTCCAGATCTTGTTGGTTGGCTGCTGTCCAAACCCATTGTTTCTGCCCTGCTTCTTCGTCCTCCACTTTTTTCCTCAGGCAGTTATACAATGGTCTGGCATACTTCTGGTAATTGGGTACATGATCCCTGACATAGTTACATAGTCCCAGTATCTTCTGCAGATCATTCTCTGACTGAGGGGGCTGAATGTCCATCAATTTGTCCCTGTACCCGTCTGAGAGTCCCAAGTCAGACGTGACTTGGAACCCCAAGTAATTCACTTGGAATTGTCCGAACTGGCTTCTTGAGGTTCAGTTTTAGGCCTGCCTTGGTGAGGTTCTCGATCACAGTCCGTAACCTCACCAAGTGTTCTTCTTCGGTGTCATCGGCAATAAAAACATCATCTATGTACACAGTTGCCCCCACGTCTCCCAGTACTTCCATCACGGCTGACTGAAAAACGTTCTGTGAATTTTTATAGCCTTGGGGTAATCTCTGCCAAACATAGCTCTTGCCTTTGTGGGTAAATGCTGTCTTACCCTGGGACTGCCTCGCGAGGCGGAGAGAGAAAAATCCATTAGCCAGATCGATGCAGGACTTGAATTTCTTAACCCGCAGTGTCTTCAAGGTGCCTTGTGGGTTGATCAGGCTGGCTCTATTCGCCACCGTTCTCCGATTCAGAGCCTTAAAGTTGATTACTGGCCTCCAACCCCCTCCTGCCGATTCGGGTTTCTTTACCGCTTGAATGGGGCTGTTTGTGATTGGGTTGAGTTCCTCTCTGATGATCCCCAGGGAACTCAGCTCCTTCACTATTTTGTCCATTTCTTCGACTGCTCCTGGATTCAAGGGGTACTGTCGAACGGGAGGGTGCACCCCACCTTCAATCTGGTGCACGAACCTTTGGCCCAAATCTCCGCAATCGTTCTTGAATCTGGCTACCTCCGCCGAGGCGATGATCTTAAGCAACTCCTCTCTCCCAGCCGGGGAGAAGTCACTCTCTTCGATTTTCTGCTCTGTCACCGCCGGTATATCCACTGGCTTGTACCAGCCTTGGGTTTCTGGTCCCGTCTGCGTTGGGCCGATTTTCACCAATCTGGCTTTTAGACTTGTCAACCGTCGTTCGAGAGCACGATGATTGCACTTCTTCTTACTTATTTCTTCCAAGTCTCTGACGGTGAGGAGGTTGTATGGACCTTTGATCCATACCACTCCTTTCCAGGTCCCATATGGCATTTTCTCTATTTTTCCGTTGGCAAATTGAACTTTTAGGTGTCCTGTTGTTTTTAGGTCTTTGCGGGTCATCGACACCTCTGCTCCGGTGTCCACTAGGTAGGGTACTCCTTCCACCTTCGTGTAGATCTCGTCTCCCTCCCAGTAGGCATTCTCTAGCGTGACCCACGATCTGGACGTCATTACTGTGGCGGCCCTCCGGTCCCGTTCTCACGGGCGACACGGAGAGCCGTTTTCTGCTCAGGGCTTAATTTTCTGTATTCCTCATCCGGGAGGTAGGGGCCTCCTCTCGGCTGGCGCGGGGGTGCTGGCTGGCTGCTTGATCTCCCCTGCGGTCCTGGTGTTCTTGGCTGAAACGTCCTGTTCTGGAAGTTGGGCGGTGTCCTGCCCTGGTAATTGGGTGGCGGTCCGCCCTGGAAGTTGGGTGATGGTCTTCCTTGGAAGTTAGAGGGTGGCTTCACATTGGCTTTGCTGGTCGGTTTCACTGGTTGACTCAACTCCTTTTTCCTCCTCTCCTCGTAGAACTGCTGCTCCAGGTCGAATCCTTTCACAGCTACATCCATCTGGGCGGTTGTGGTGCCCTTAACCGGCATTTTCACAAACGCTATTTCTCCCCGTCGTCCTTTCGTCACGTTGCGCAGTACTTTCACATACCTGGCCGGAGGGATGGTGTGCTTGAGTGTGGGCCAGAGGGGCTCCAACCGACTCCCTTTGTCGAGCCGCCCTCTGGCTCTTTTTATTTGAGAGTCTTCGTCATCCGCATCCTCCAGCACCAACCGCTCGTAATTACTCTGGGCAGATTCTGATCCCACCATCGGATCCGCAGTCACACTAGTCAGCCACAGCTTCTTAGCTCCCTCATGGGTTGTGGTAGACAATACTGTTGGCCAGACGTCCTTCAAATATTCTTCGTTGCTTCCGTCCCCGTTCTTTCTTCTGATCACCAGTCTGAGGTTCTTGAGCTCAGCATAAGCGTCCTGGCCGGCACCAGGAGCAACTGGTGGAGCTGGCTCCCTCCCAGGAGCCACAGGGCTCCATTGTGATGGCCCTGCTGAAGCTTCTGGTGGCTCTTCCTCGTCGGCGGACACCTCATCCAGCTTCTGCTGAGTTTCCCGGGAATGCTTGAAGGCGGCCTTCTTTAGGCGCCTCAACATTACGTCGTGCATGATTCCAATGTAGTTCATCCTAAAGTTGGAAGTCAGGGGTGGATACGCCGTCAGAGTAGAACGGGAGGGCGCCATCAGGATATTGGCCCACTCACCCATGGTCGCCTCGACCCCGAGTATAACTCGGTCCTCTAGGCGGCTGGACCATTCTGATGGTACCTGGTAGTTGGTTTGGCCGACCTCCGGTACATACGCCTGTCTCCCATCTTTAGCTCGAACCGGGCCCCAGGTTATGTCTCTCGCCAGTCTTTCGGAGGTTCTTTCGATGTCATACGCCTCCACTTCCTTCTTCTTTCCCCGGTGTTGGCCCGTTCGGAGTGGTTTGTAGTTAGCCAGGGGGAGTCTTGGGTCGGAGAAAGCGCTCTCATGATCGCTTTCTTCCCCCTCCTCCGCACGGTCTTCGTCCCCCTGTTATCCTTGCTCTTCTCCTGAGTCGCTGACGTCACTGTACTGCGACTGTCGAAGGGGTGTACCCCAGGGGGCATTCAACGGCTGAATCTTTGCTGGTTTCGTAAATCCGTCTTCAACATCCACCTGCGGTTCCTTCTTTGGTCGGTCCACATCCTGGTTTTTCTGTCCCTCGTCTTCTGTTTCAATCGAGAGCTTCTGGACGTATTTTGCTACCCTGCCCACCGGTTCGACTGGGTACGTTCTCAATCTTACTTTTGCCGACTTAATAACCTTGGCTGGGCCAATCGGAATGTTGTCTGGCAGGTCACCCTCCTGGATCCCCTGGAGGTGGTTGTTGGTTTCTGGAGGTTGGCGTTCGGTGCGGTACTGTCTCTCCGTTTCCGCCGCCTTCCGTACGCCTTGCTCGGTCTGGAGTTGATGTAGGTGGGGGTCGATTACTAACACCACCTCACGGAAAGTGAAAAGGTGGCTATTAGTGTTGGCTATGGACACTACCCCTCTCTCTGCGACCGACTGAGCGGTGTCTCCTCGCAGATCCGGTGACCTCTGCCCTTGCACGCTCACCACAACCCTTCTCATGTCTCGGTTGTGGGCGGTCACAAGTCCCCGCTCCAAGCCGTGCCACATCTTCTTCCGGTAATCTTCGAGGTTGTCTCCTTTCTTATAAGCGTCAATCGGGACCAGGATAACCTCCCCGTAGGTCAGGTTGTAGCCATTCACTGTGACTACATCCCTCTCAATCAACTTAGTGCCCGTGGCTCTCAGTAGGTGTAGGTTTTTCTGGTATTCATCCCCTGCCTGGATTTTAAGATCCGACCTAACCTTTCGGTTGTGGACTTTGTATTTCTTATCGGTGAATACGATCAGTCCATCGCCTTCAATGTCCCAAGGTTCTCCGATGAGCCGATACACCTTGAGCCCAGTCTGCAGTCTGATTCTGATACTTCCAGTGGGCAGCGGGGGCAGTTCTCGGGGCATTTTCCGGGTGTTCGATTTCCGAGTTTTTTTCTTGGGGCTATAAGTCCCTCTTTTGTCCTTGTCCGTGTTGCTCTCCTCGTCGTCCGAGCTGTTCCCCGATGGCAGCTGCGGAGGAGCTGGTGCCTTTCTCTCCGTGCTGTGGGCCTGCGGCAGGGGCTTGCTTTTCGGGTCACCCCAGAAGGACCATTCCTTTACCGCCTTCGCCCACTGCCCCTTTTCAAGAGTCCAGACCGGTGTTCCGCTAGGGGCTCCCTGGTCTGACGGCCCAGGGGGTTTGTCCTGAAGTTCTCCGTCGTTGTCCTCCGTCAGATCTATCAGGGGCGGGTCCGGCTGGGGTGACGGGCCTCGGCTGGTTCGTTGGGATGGGACTTCCGCCACCTCCGAGTCCGCAGGGTCCCGTGCTTGGTACTCTTCTCTCTTTGTCTTGTATAATCCAATTTTCTGCAGGACTTCATCGTACTCGGCGTATTGGGCCGTTTTTCGGGCTGAAGGTTCCACCAGGATCCCATCTATGCCGGCAGCTAACGTCGCCATCTTCACTATGCCGTCGTCCCTCTCAGACGGGCTGTACATTATCCGTAGTTGGCCGTCAGGCCACTCTTCCAGGAGGTCGGCGAACCACCCCAGCCATTCTTTAACTTCCGTCCTTTTGACGACCTTCGCCGGGCACCGGGTGATCACCAGCCGGTGATTGTCCTTAAGCTGGGGGCAGAAGTAGCTCTGTCGATGCTCCAATGTTGTTTCCATCAGGATCCGCGACCCCCTTGGGTCTCCAGTATGATGGGCCTGGCCGAGCATCCGCTGGCATGGTGTCGTCCAGGTGTCGTACCCGTCGCCCAACAGCATCAGCATCACTGGAAGTTGCCGTAGCACAGTTTGGGTGAGGCGAAGCTGTTCTTCCCTCTCGGTCCTTGCGGCGCTGGTCTCCAGCTCCATGTCAGATGTTGGTGGGAGCCCTGATGCTTCAGTTGCAGCATCCATGACTGTCTTTGTCTCCGAGTCGCCTATCCCTAAAAAGCCTCTCAGGGTACCGTAGAGCAGGGATGGGTCTAGGCTAGGTTGGCTACTGGCTTCCCTTCTAGATGCGATCGTTCATCCTCCGCGGAAGCTTTTCCCCCGCCTGCACGCTGTACAGTTACTGCAAGGGTCGCGACTGATAAGCCTCATTAGTCGCTCCCAACTCTATTTCCTAAGAGCTGGTCTCCCAAGTGAGCTATTCAGACCCTCTCGTCTGTTTTTACTGACTTGGTCAAAATAGGGCCCTCCTACTCATTAGGGTGGGGCCCACCCAGGGACGCCATGTCTGTTATTACCCAATAGCAAGTCCCGCCTACTCCTCACAACTCTTCGGACTCACTACTGCCCAGTTCTCTGTCCAACAGGTCCGGAAAATCCCCAGAAACTCGGGTCTTACCCTAGAGATAGTTTGTGGAGAATTATCTGTTTAAACTGGGGTCGGAAAGGACTCGTCTAGCTCTGACTACCTTCGATCCAGAAGTTACAACCCTTTTCAGTTGAGAAGCAATCAGCTGAGTAGCCCTCACAGCTGCATAACCCCTACAACCACTCCTGTTAACGGTAGCTCCTCTCCTAAAATAACGGCACTTGTTAACGGCTAGATTAAGTTTAGTGACTTAGATTTAAGTCCCAGGGTCATTATTTTAACACTCACCAGAGGAAAACACAAAGCCACCCTGTCTCTAGAATCATGTATGTAAGCTTTACCATAATTAGAAGAACCAACAATCATTAAGACTGACACAATTAAACTCACTGTTCACAATCCTCATTGGAATTTTACAATATAGTTTTATTAAGCAAGCATTAGCAGGGGCATATGACAACAGGTTAGATTCCCAAAGATTATAAAAGAGGCAAAAATTATAATAAAATCACTAAAATTAATCGCATCCTATCCTTATTCTTATCCCTAACCTGTATCACTAAATTCACTGAGCGAGGTTTTTGGGGGAAGCTGGTCAACTCATACCCGATGGTTCTTGGTCTCGGCAGCTGTAATCTTTAGATGTCCTTGGTCAGAGTCTTTGTCCAGCCGGAGCAAAGTCCTCTTTACTGAGGAGAAGCGGAGAGAAGACTCACGCTGTCCTTTGAACGTGCAGACTCTGTCTTTGTAGGACCTCTGTCTCTTATCCAAGTCAGCTGCTACTGGGTTGAGAGCGTTGGGTAGAGGCAGAGGAGTCGGTCGGATCTGGAACCGGAGTTGGTGGCCGGTGGAACTTGTCCCTTCTTATCGGCGTGAAGTCTTTGAGCTTTTTCCTCGGTCCCGGGTGTGGTCCTCCGCTGGTCTTTAGCCTGCTTCCCTTGTTGACTCCTCTTCTGCGCCGGGGACGAAGAACACTCTTTTTCCCTCGTACATCAGTATTTATGCCCTGTGTTTTCATGGAACCAGCCCATCGCATTATGTCATTACCTGATGTCATGCAAGGCAGGGCTGCCTGCGGAAAGCACCGGGCCCTTCCTCAAGCCTCTAATGACTCATTCCTGCCTCCTCGCTTCATCGGGGCATTTCCCTTTTTTTCCGTTGACCATCTGTTTCTAATTCTGCCCCACCCTTGCTTCTCGCTCACTCATTTGATGACTCATATCCTTTGGTTCCTCGCCTTTCGCTCAGTGAGGAGTGTTTGCTTTTTCCTTACCTCAGTCTTCATGATTTTAGTAATAAATGATAACCATACATAGTCATGTTAATCGTTGTTAACTCAAAAGTATAACCTTCAGTTTTCCATAATGTAATAAAATCAACTGATTAAAAGAGTACAGAGTATAAATTATTATAACATTCACTTGATTAAAAGTACAGAATACATGTTTTGATCATACATTACAGACATTTCTTCATTGGCATGTGTATTATCACTTTATAATCACTTTTTACTTATAATCATATGCAGGGTATACTGTTAATTCTCAGGCCTTTATTCCGTTTTTTGCGTGTACCTGGACAGATCTCACATACTTATACCAGATTTCATGACAACTGAAATGCTATGACATTGAATAAAAAAAAAACATTCTGTCCTTGGTGAAATATTTATCACATTTCCTCTAAAGTGTACCTACTTTTTATTGCGCTAATTTTCATAAGCATGTTGTTTGTAAGAATTTTATGTACTGATAGTTTGTAACATTCTCTAACAGTACAATGGCAATGTACTCTTGAAAAATGTAAATATATTGAATACACAAAGTAATTTTTTCTCAATCGCAAAGTGTGTTGTATTTGATCCTTCTGTAAACTGGTAGCCTAATATGTTTGCAGAACTCTAGTGCTGTGTTTTTCAACCACTGTTCCGCGGCACACTAGTGTGCCGTGAGTGATCGTCAGGTGTGCCGTGGAAATTATTCAATTTCACCTACGACACCGTATTTTTCGGACTATAAGCTGCTACTTTTTTCCTAAGCATTGAACCATGTGGATTGTAGCCCGGTGCATCTTTTCTGTGGATTTTTCTTCAACCACCAGGGGGCTCTCTAGCAGGAAGTGAATCATTAGATGTCAAAATTGGAAATCAAAGAAGAATGGCTAATTTTCATTTAGAACAAGCACATGCTAGCAGCAGGCACGATGGAGAAATGTTTTCAAACTCGTATGATGCAGCTTTTAAGTTGAGGGCTGTCGATCTGGCACTACAGGAGGGAAATAGAGCCGCTGCACTTAAACTCGGTGTGAACAAAACCATGGTTCGGCTTTGGAGACGGAGTGCTGCATCCTTAATATATCCAGCAGATTTATTAGGACGCATCCCTATGTTGGGTCCTTATAGAAAACCGAGTAATTCATGTAATTTTCTTACCACTACATGGCAGTAGGTACAGAGCATTTTACATTAAAATGAGAATTAGTGATGCATGAATGTTACAGGTAATAGTGAGAGCATTGTATCTAGCAAGACTGTGATGACAGTGATGGAAAAGACAGTGAAGATCAGCAGTAGTTGGAAAGAGCATGAGTCCATTTCCTACAACATATTTGTGTGAAGTGAGCTTCCCAAGCCTGGCTACTATAACAACTAAAAACGGAGAGACTAAGAGCTGTTGAGGAAGAGCTTTGTCAATTTCTGCCAGGAAATCAGCTGTTTTCATCCAAACATGCACAGGTTTCACACTAGATGGGTAAAATATACAGATATTGACATTTTGTACATGCAACTCTTCATATTGTGACAGTAAATATGAAGTGAAATCTTTCCCAAATATTATTGCTTCTTTCAGAATAATAATTATTTTCTGTATTCCGACTATAAGAATGCTGGTGGATTAGTTTGAAGTTTTCAACTTCTTTAAATTTAACACCACAGTGTTGTGGCACTGTTCAGGTGTATTTTTGAAGTGCACATGTTAAGTGCAATTTGAAATGTAAGAAATGTAAAATGTGTTAAAATTACATTTTTGTGTTTACGTGATTCCTATTCAAGACACTTTGGTAAGAATGACTATATATGTAATATAGGTGGCTACAGAGTATCTTTGTTACCAGTTTTGGTTGGTGGTGTGCCTCAAGATTTTTTCAATTAAAACAATGTACCTTGGCTCAAAAAAGGTTGAAAAACACTGGTATAGTGTGTAGTGAAGCATGTAAGGTACAAAGTAGCAAAGCAGAATCAAAAGACATTGATAAGCAGTGATGACATAACGATTAAAATTACTTTTCGAAGTAACTATAGGTACTGCGAAAAGTAACTAATCAGATTACTGACTACTCCTTGAAAAAGTAGCTTAGTTAGATTACTGATTACTTGATTTTGAAAGTAACTAAGTTACATTAAAGTAACTTTTTTAGTTACTTTCAGCAGCTGCTAACAACAACACTCTGCCACCTGTGAAAATTACATTGATCTTTTCCATCTCTTAATTGCAAGTTATTTTATAATGGTAACATCAACAATGTGTCTCCACTTATAAGATTGAACTGAAGGGGAGATTGTTTAATTATTACAACAGTACAAAAATAACTTTAGTAATTTGTCCATGTTTTTGTGTGTTCCACTATTGTCTGGAAAACTAATTATAGGATTTTATCCCCCTTCCCCAGCCTCCAGGTTGTGTGTTACAGCCCTGCATTTGTTGTCACAGCTCAGCGCACAGAGTTCCTTCTGCGGCTCCACAATTTTGATGGCTGCTGCACAGATTTGTGACACTTATCTTAATATAAATAATTATAAGGGCATTTAGTTGCACAACTTTACGGACATGTTCATTTGTGGCTGTTTTCACGTTTATAGTTCATAGTAGTCCTGATGTTTGCAGTTCTTTTGCAGCGCAACACAAAGCTCGACGTCATTCACAGCGAATACATTAACTTAGCATTAACAAAGACACAGCGGGACGGATCATCCAAGAAATGATGGACTAAAACTAACTGGATGTCAGACAAATTATGTCTGTTTATTCCCAAGCCCAAAAACCGACTCATTAAATCTGCAAGCGACTTTATAAAAAAACAAGCCGAAAGCTGCATATAATCAGACTTAGCAAGCGAAACTCAAAATAGTTCATTTTCATGCACAAAATGCGCATCTCCTCCATTGTTTACATTTCTGTCGCTGCCGACACTGTTGCATTAAACTGTGGTCGCTCCCCAAGATGCGTAGAGGAAATAAAATTAAATTACAAAAGATAATAGTAACGCACAGTAACGGAAAGTGATTTCGATAAGTAACTGTAGTCTGACTACTGGATTTGAAATAGTAAGGCGTTAATTACTTGTTACTGAAAAAATTGGTCCGACATCAAAGCGTTACTAAGTAACGCATTACTGACTAATCAAGCACTTTTGTATTACATGAAAAGTGTTATAATTAAAGTACACTAAGAATACTTTTGTTTGTTCCAAAAAAGCATGCGATAGTACACTTAGTACACTTTAAATTGTGATTTTCTATAATGTAATTACAATAAAAATGCATTGTTGTTCCAAAATAACATGTTTCAAGTAAAATAATCCTTAACAAACTTGAAGTATACTGATAATTAGTCTGGCTTCAAGTATGCTAAGATTTAATATACATAGCATATATTTTTCACAAGGGTTCATATGATCTGCAGAAACTTAACAGCACATCTGTAGTTAAGTGCTGCCTCATTTAATCTCAGCTTCAACTGGCCAAACTCTGAAAGTGTGTGAGGTTCTCTCTTTATCTGCAGTATTTGGTGTAAACAACTATTAACTGTAGGAATTCCTTTCTGCTTGTGTCCCACCTCAGACCTGCGGCGAATGACAGCTGGTTTCATGGGCATGGCAGTGGCCATCATTCTGTTTGGCTGGATCATTGGCTTGCTCGGCTGTTGTTGGGATAGAGGACTCATGCAATATGTGGCTGGCCTGCTCTTCCTCATGGGAGGTGAGTGTAGAACAAAGTATTAGTTCAAGTTAACTAATACTTTAACTTCAGTTAAAGTATACATAGTATTTATATAAATATAAATACTTTAACTTCAGTCCCTAGCAAAGGTGGTGCCAGGCCATTGTTTTAACTAGACTAAAACACATTCTCATTTTTTTATTAGATTATTTCAATTCATGGTAAATTGATAGTTGTGGTTAGCATTAGCCTGACTGTAGCAATTACTAAAGATTAAACTTAAACTTGTTTACATGGACATAAGTAATAGGAATCAGCAGTTGATCAGAATAAAAATGCAAACAGCCCAATTGGAATATTATGGGCTGATTAAGGTCCATCAGAATGAAGATGTAATCCAAACAAGAGGGTTGTTTTATGCCAATTGATAATCTGATCTATGTGTGGAACAGGTGATCTGATCACCTGTACTCATCATATCTTTCTGACTGTGGAAAGCTGACATGACAGAGCATGCATCAGCCATGCCAACACAACACATGCATAACTTTAAAAACAATTAGCAACATCCTGTAACTGTTTTTAAATGTGTTTTAACAGCATACCCCAAGATCAATGAGACAACCAATCTCAAGTGAGCAAATCAATGCTGTTAAATTTTATTGTCAAGTGGGAGATTTTTTTAGTGATTACTTACTCTATATTAGTCACATAATTTTAGTGATTTTTTTTTTTAAATGCCTTGTTAGAATATAAAACAAAACACCGCCCCACACCTCAAAATTTTATGTGCAACAAGATATGTTACAAGGGCAAACGTGTGATTTCAATAGAACTTTACTAACTTGAAAATTCTGCTGAAACGGCATCCAGTTTTAATTTTTTACTGGAAAATGTAAAGTTTATATTGTGTTAATTTTTGTCTGAACAGAAATGAAGTATAAACATTATAGTGAGAGTGCAAACGCCCCAAGAAACAATGTATTGTGCAGAAATGTGTCCCATTTATAGCATGGGCAGCCAGTTGAAGCTGCACACTCAGCTATGATCAATCTTGGATTAAGGCTGTGCCCTAGAGTTTTATAATGAATAAGTATTTAAAAGCCAATTATGTTTCTTGGTAGTAAAAACAAAAAAATATGCTTAGTCTCTCTGCAGGAGCCAAATCACAGCTAAGCAACACACAGGGCCACAGCCAGCCCAAATTCAGGATCTATTTCTTCATCTGCTTTAGCTAAGAGTCCAAATAATAGCTGATATAAGAGCTGATAATTAAAATAATGTATCAACAAATATATGTCAACAACATTTTAATATAGCATGCTAATTTCCATAGCATGTCATTTTATCTTGTCTCAACTTTTGTGCATCATTAAATCTACTTGGCATTTATACCACAAAAATCTGTGGATATGAACAGAGCCATCAAAGACAAAGAGTTAAGCAATTCTTCCCGTACAGCTGGTTTATCTGCTTGTACTTTTGAAAATGAGCTATAAATGTGTGGGGTTTTTTCCACACATATCATTTTGATTTGATTGTTTACTTTTCTTTACTTTTCATTGTGTGGAACTATGGGCATTTGCAGATAGAAGAAGAAAAGGGTTGTGAAGAATAATAAGATCAGCAAAAGGAAACAAAAATTATCAATCTTTCCCTTTCCTGACCTACTTATTCTTTTTTATCCTCCTCTCCCTTCACTACTATACTATGAATCTTTTTTTTCCTAGTAGTCCAAATCCCATTTGGGAATGAGCTGAAAATCTGGCCAATCAGATCAATCAGTGCAATTACTGCCCTCTATTGAGCTAAATGCCAATCTATGCCGACTTCAAATCAGACTGACCTAGCTGGTGTAGAATTGGAATTATCAGTTCTACACCAGTTGAATAGAATAGAAATTAATTGAATAGAACTGCACCAAAGGAACTAATGTAAAGACGCCAAACATGTTTGAACGCAGGTCAACCCGGGGCCAGGCCCTGCAGTACTAAAGAACCTTAAGATGATCAAACCTGTCCTTTAAAAACTCAAAATGTGAGGAGACATTGATTATTAATCAATAACTGTGCTGAACATCAACTTTTGTTTTACTTCTGTTGTTACAGGAACTTTCTGCATTATCTCCCTCTGTACCTGTGTTGCTGGCATTAACTTTGAGCTTTCCCGTTACCCGCGGTACCTGTACGGCCTTCCTGACGACATTGGCCATGGCTATGGATGGTCTATGTTTTGCGCCTGGGGAGGTCTTGGCCTTACCCTCATTGCTGGTTTCTTCTGCACCCTGGCTCCCTCTGTTCAGCCAATACCCAGAACCACCTGTCCCAAAGCCCGGCAAGAGAACGGCACAGTCTGCTAAAGCTGAAAACAGTGAACAGACCAGCTACAACAATTGATTAAAAAAAATAGACAAACTGTCAAATCATGTCATCTGCCTACTTATCTACAATCAGTTCTGGATTCAGAGTTTTTAAATTGTGTGTGTGTTTGAAATGGATATCTTGATAATCTGCTATCTCGATCATACAATGAGAAACTCAAGATCTTAGAAGAAATATTAAACAAATAATCCTGTCTTTTGTTATTGTGGGACAGATGTGTAAATTGACCTTGGATAGGAAAATATTCCAAGGATTTAAGGAGGATTCAAGAAGAAAGTAACGGACTGATGCGTGGAACTTGTCACCTGAAGTTGGGCTGTAACTGTGAAAGTGGACAGTAACAATTTGACGAAGATGTGTTCTCTGTACTTGCAGTTGGATTCTTTAGAATTCTCACAGGAATCGGATTGAGACAGTCCAGGGTTATCAGCTGAGTAAACCTTTCTGTGCACCATGCAAAAGTTACATGTAACAAATGAGCAGGATTAAGATACAAACTGCTGTTAATTATTGTCTGGAATATTCCAAAAAAGTAACAGGAAACAAGAATTTTCATATTGGATTTCTTTTATTCTGTATAGATGCATTCCTTTCCATGCAATGATCTTACATGCCATTAAGCATTTTGAACATACAATTTTTTTTTAATTTTATATTGATTCCCTCATACTGTAAACAAACAGCAGTTTACTGTCACAGCAAATATCTTCTGTGCTTTTTTTTCATGAGTATGTATGAGTATGAACATGTTAGCAAGAAGGTGATTTTACGGTCTATACAAACAATCTTTTTATTTAATAAAAAGTACATACATAGATTATGTAAAAAATCAATTTATTTTAATCTGAGTTACTGATAAATCAATTTAAAAGGGAGCATATTCACATTAATATTGTGCTGCCCCCAGAAGGAGTGAAAAAGCATGTAGGTTTTTTTTTTAACTCATGCTTTGGTGTTGATTTCTTAGACAACTGTCCACAATTTCCTCTCTCTATTTTGTTCCATATCACAAGAAAGCAAAAATGTATCCAGCTGATGTATTCTAGACCCAGAAGATCAATGTCATGTATCAGTAAAATCTTTACTCACCTTAGTCACCATCAATGATTTACACAGATTTGTCTGTGGACAGTGGTATAAACATTAGGACTGATGAGAGCTTGTTCAAATACAGTCACTGGTTTTATACAATATGTTGTCTTAGAAAGCACAAAGCAGCAGCCAGTCCCTACTGACACCAGTAATGTCAGTAAGGCCTTTTTTTCCACTGGCAGCTCTACTGTGTGGCTCGACTTGGCTCAACTCTACATGGTTTAGGTGGTTTTCCATTACAACAGTTCTAACAGTGAAACTATCATAGTTGGGTGGCACCAGAGTTTGAAAAGTATTGTGACATGATCTTGTACAAACACCTGCAGGTGTTGAAGCCGTGGATGGTATTGGGGTAGAAGCAGTAGAGCTTGGACAGTCCAAATTAAGGGAAGTGGAGACATACCTCTCATAGAAAGAGATTCTGGAAACACAAAGCATACATGAGGTGTAAATGCAATATATGTAAGAGACAGAGAATAATCCAAGCACAGCATACTGTTAGCATTGATGGCAAATTAGTATTGTCTTAATGCAAGACACAACACCATAAGTTTCAGAATATTCTTGTTTGTTCAAAGTAAGCTCAGCACTGAGGAACAAGTTGCATACAAGACTCTTTAAGTCATAAAACCATCATCCATTATGGAATACAGTAACGATGTGCTCAAATTCAATCAACTCTACCTGTTACTGGTTGGTGCCTGTAAATGGTGTCTGTTCCGTTGAACCACTGCGGCCGTTGTGGTCCTTGTTGGTCCAGTAATCGCTTTACAGGGTTCTAATCATCTTGCTGTTCACTGGTACCTGTAGGCAGCCATCAACAGAGTCACACTTGTCACCGCAAATCAACAAGCCAGTTAAATGTGATTTACATAATGAAAACATAACACAATAAATATGACAAAAAAAGAACATTATATTACATTACAATCAGTAACAGACAATCTTCTGATGCTGCCTTCTCAGCCTGAGTTGGTACATTTGGAACCCCTGCAAAGTGGATCCTAAAAATGGGACAGGTATCACATAACTACTGGAGATACCTTTGCAATCGAGTAAAATCGAGTTGAGCCATACTGAGTAGATGCCAGCGGAAAAGGGCAATATGGATAATCTCATATGTGCATTCCATGTGCTCCAGAAAGCAAAACTTGAAAACTGATCAATGTTTTGGAATAGTAAATATTTGAAACATAATTTATTGAGTGTTGGATTACTTAAAATTCTATTTGGAATTGGTGTAGTTCCCTGTAAGGTTTTCATGTGTAATAAATAAATTTGGGTAAGCAATTTAAACACCAAAACTTCTATTGCCCCTCAGATTTTTTTCTTTAGTTTTTCTTTTCCCATTACAAAGTAAATGTAAATCATAAATGAATTTCAAATCTGACTGGTATTAAGGAGGAAGCACCTAAGAGCATGGGCATCACAATATTTTGTGATCAAGTCCTACAATAGACTTACAAAAAAACCATCCCTTTTGATTTGGTTTGAGATATTCTATTTTATTCGACCTCGCGTCTAAAGTATTTATATTCTACAGGTGCAATTTGACTTTGTTTACATATGTAAACAGGAAGCAGAACACACTTCACAGATTAAATTGTAAATTAAAAGTCCCATGTTCAGACATTAATTATGATGTTCATAAAAACCTGCTATAACCTTTTTTTGCTGTCATAGATGCCATCAAGGCCTTTTCCAAGATGCCATCTACAAGGCCTCCTAGTCAACATATCGTCATCAGAAATGATCTAAAAAATCAATTCTCTTAAAAAAAATAAAAACAGCATTTACTGTTTGCATCCTGATCACTTGAACATTTGTGTGTCTTAACTTGTTGGATTGTTGTATCAATGTCTGTGTTCCCCTATCTTAAAAAGTATTTTTTGTTTATTTTTAAGGATTCATTGAATAAAAGACCCAAGATTTAAAATCTGGACTGACTCATTACTAAAATCTACAAGGGCGGTTTAATGATGAGATGGCTCAAGAGCCATCTATTGAAACACAAAATAAAATAGTGCTTCAGTTCAGTCATATTCTAGATTAAAATAAAGTAGAATTGTATTCAGTTCACAGTACCAGTTGTCTTTGTGGGTTTACGGGGAAGAGATCTCACAGCAGAATGTTTCAGGAAGTACATGAATTGTCATGATGTTGGTTGTTGAACCAAATAAAGAGAAGCGGAAGCAGCAGCTGAGTTCTTTGATGATTTAATTATGAACGGTTCAAATAATGATGGGCACTTACAAAAATTCAAAATCCAAGGTTGCAACAAATATAAATCCAAAACAACTTCAAACCAGGAGACACAAGGAGAAAACAGGGAAGTGAACACGAGGATCTAATGAGGAATGGAAGTGAATGAGAGGCTAAAATACTAGGAGGTAGAGAGCCAGACAAAACCAAGGCTGATTAGCTTAACTGATTGCAGGTGAGAGTGATGAGCAGGAGCGAAGCTGAGGGGCGGGGAGAAAATGGCACAGAGAAACGAAAGTTACTACTGTAACTACGGTTCTATGAATCCTGGATGACCGCCAGAGGCAGTGCTTCAAGCACTGAATGATCATTCTTGTGCATGCGCAGATCAAGTGCTAATGACAACAAAGTCACCTGTGACCTGCCGGGGACCAACGTGACTCTATATAGTCACGTGGCACCCGGCGTTCAATCCCTCAACTTTCTAGCAAGAAGCAAGGATTCCGAGGGACCAAGCACTATGGCGGCCATCCAGGATTCACAGAACTCTAGTTACAGTAGTACATTTTGTTCTTGGAGTCCTTAGAGGGGGTAGTGGGGAGTGCCCCTCGTGGGGACGTTGCTCTGCTGGGGGACTTCAACGTTCACGTGGGCAATGACAGTGAGACCTGGAGGGTCGTGGTTGGGAGGAACGACCCCCCCGATCTGAACTCGAGTGGTGTTCTGTTGTTGGACTTCTGTGCTCGTCATTGATTGTCCATAACGAACACCATGTTCAGGCATAAGGGTGTCCATATGTGCACTTGGCACCAGGATACTCTTGGCCGCAGTTCGATGATCGACTTTGTCATCGTATCATTGAACCTGCTGCGTCATGTCTTGGACACTCAGGTGAAGAGAGGTGCGGAGCTGTCCACTGACCACTACCTGGTGGTGAGTTGGCTCTGTTGGTGGGGGGGGATGCTGGTTAGACCTGGCAGGCCCAAACGTGCTGTGAGGGTCTGCTGGGAATGTCTAGCAGAGTCCCCTGTGAGGCGGAGCTTTAACTCCCATCTCCGGCAGAACTTCGAACACGTTCCGAGGGAGGTGGGGGACGTTGAGTCTGAGTGGACCATGTACCGTGCCTCCATTGCCGAGGCGGCTTATCGGAGCTGCGGCCGCAAGGTTGTCAGTGCCTGACAGTCACTGTCAGTGTCGGCAACCCACAAACCCGTTGGTGGACACCTTCGGTGAGGGATGCTGTCAAGCTGAAGAAGGAGTCCTATCGGGCCTTTTTGGCCTGTGGGATTCCAGAAGCAGCTGATGGGTACCGGTGTGTGAAGCAGTATGTGGCTCGGGTGGTTGCTGAGGTAAAAACGCGGGCGTCAGAGGAGTTTGGAGAGGCCATGGAGAAAGACTTCCATATGGCTTTGAGGCCATTGTGGTCCACCATCTGGCATCTCAGGAGAGGGAAGCAGTACAGCACACACACTGTTTATAGGGGGGATGGCGTGCTGCTGACCTCAACTCGGGACGTTGTGGGCCCGTGGGCAGAATACTTCGAAGACCTCCTCAATCCCACCAACATGCCTTCCATTGAGGAAGCTGAGCCTTGTCCTGGTCGTGGAACACTGGACCAGCTCTACATCCTAAGTAGGGTCCTGGAGGGTGCGTGGGAGTTCGCCCAACCAGTCTACATGTGTTTTGTGGACTTGGAGAAGGCATTTGACCGTGTCCCTCGGGGAGCCCTGTGGGGGTTCCTCTGGGAGTATGGGGTACCGGGCCCTTTGATATGGGCTGTCAGGTCCCTGTATGACCGGTGTCAGAGTCTGGTCTGCATTGCCGGCAGTAAGTCGGGCTCATTTCCGGTGAGAGTTGGACTCCGCCAAGGCTGCCCTTTGTCACCGATTCTGTTCATTACTTTCATGGACAGAATTTCTAGGCACAGACGAGGTGTTGACGGGATCCGTTTTGCTTTGTGCGGATGATGTGGTCCTATTGGCTTCACCAGGTCGTGATCTGCAGCTCTCGCTGGAGCGATTCGCAGCCGAGTGTGACGCAGCCGGGATGAGGATCAGTGCCTCCAAATCCAAGGCCATGGTCTTGAGCCCGAAAAGAGTAGCGGGCCTTCTCTGGGTCGTGGGGGGGTGTCCAGCCCAAAGTGGAGGAGTTTAAGTATCTGGGGATCTTGTTCACGAATGAGGAAAGAAGGGAGCGGGAGATCGACAGGCGGATTGGCGCAGCATCTGCTGTAAAGCGGGCGCTGTATCGGTCCATTGTGGTGAAGAGAGAGCTGAGTCAAAAAGCAAAGCTCTCGATTTACCGGTTGATCTACGTTCCCACCCTCATCTATGGTCATGAGTTTGGGTCATGACCGAAAGAACCAGGTACCGGATACAAGCAGCTGAAATGGGTTTTCTCCGTAGGATGGCTGGGCTCTCCCTTAGAAATAGGGTGAGAAGCTCGCTCATCTGGGAGGGACTCAGAGTAGAGACGTTGCTCCTTCAAGTCGAGAGGAGCCAGTTGAGATGGCTCGGGCATCTGGTTAGGATGCCTCCCCGGTGAAGTGTTCCAGGCATGTCCCACCGGGAGGAGGCCCGGGGAAGACCCAGTACTCGCTGGAGGGACTATGTTTCTCGGCTGGCCTGGGAACGCCTTTGGATTCCCCCGGCTGGAAGAAGTGGCTGGGGAGAGGGAAGTCTGGGCCTCCCTTCTGAAGCTGCTACCCCTGCGACCTGATCCCGGATAAGCAGAAGAAAATGGATGGATGGACTTTCGTTCCATTTCATCCCTACTGGCCACCAGAGGCGGTGCTTCAAGCACTGGATGACATATGCCAACAAGGTCACGAGGAATCGGCAACATTCAAGGGACAACCACTACGCTACTCACCCTAATGTGATGTAGAGGTATGCTGCTCCAGAATTCCTTGAAGGGTTTTCACCCTGTAAAACCGAGTAAAGGTACTAGGTGATGTCCAGGAGGTCGGACGGCATTTAACGTCCAACAGCACCCCTGTCATGGCAGCAAACGAGGTCGACATGTCCCTTGTAGAGTGGCACTTCACTCCCCGCCGGCAGTGGCCGGTCCTGCAAGGCATAAGCCTTGGAGATCAAATCCACAACCCAGTGTGGAAGTTGCTGCTTAGAAAGTGCCTGACCTTTCTGTGAGCCAGCGTAGCACACAAAAAGGCTATTTGTCTTTCGGAAGGATGCCATAGCATTGATATATGCCTCAAGGGCACAAATACTGCACAGTAGTTCGGAGGAGTATCCGGTGTCAAACCCGGCAAGATGGAGAGGCTGGGTATAGCCTGCTGCCAGTGACACTTAAGGCATAAATGCCACATCAAGCCACAGTAACGCCTGAGCCATCAGGATTCCACTGGCAGCAGGGCTCGGCTATCGAGAGAGTCTGCAATTCCCCCACACGATTTATGAAAACCATCGCCAAAAGGAACGCCGTCTTCACTGAGAGCCATTTGAGGTCCGCAGATGCCAGGGGCTCAAACCGGAGGGACCGAAGAGCCTCAGGCACCAGAGAAAGGTCCCATGCCTGTGCCACAGGGCGGTTGGATGGGTGCAAACACCGAGCACCTCTCAAAAACAGTACAATGTTCTTGTCTCGGCCCACTGAACCATTCAGCCCGACATGCCAACAAGAAATGGCAGTCACATACACTTTTAAGGTAGATGGAAGGTTACACCCCAGCCAGTGGAGGATGCATCCGTAAACACAATTTCCCTACGGCACGGGAAGGAATATGCCAGCGCATCATGACCCAGAGGGCTGCTGTCGTCCAAGGAGAACCAAAGGTGACAGTGAAATGTGTCCCTTGAGGCAAAGAGGTCCACGTCCGCCCTGCCATAGACCTTCCAGATCCTCTGCACTACCTCTTGGTGAAGCTTCCACTCTCCTGGGAGCGGCTTCTGATGGGATAAAAAATCTGCTGGCATGTTCTGTGGCCCCGGGATGTAGCTGCTCTGAGACCAAGCACAACAGTTTCTTTGACCTGGTCCCTCCCTGGTGGTTGATGTGAAAAACCACAGTGGTGTTGTCTGACCTCACCAGCACATGCTTCTCCTGCATGCCTGGAAGAAAGCTCTGAAGAGCCAGAAGCACAGCCTGTAATTCCAGGACATTGATGTGTTCCCTGCTCTGCCGCTGGGACCATGTACTCTGTGCCATTTGACCCCGGTAGGTTGCACCCCAGCCAGTGGAGGATGCATCCGTAAACACAATTTCCCTACGGCACGGTATTGAGGAATTGAAGGGTGGCTATTCTCAAAAATATAAGTAAGGAAAATAATACACAGAGACGTAGTTCTTGCTGCTAGGCCATAGACGAGCCGGAGATTTATTACACCCACGGAATCAGTCTCGCCAGTTCAACACACAAAATCCTCCATAACAAAAATCTCTCCTCAGTCTCAAATTCAACAGTCTTTATACCCTCAAGTCTCCATGAGTGTTCATTGGAAGGTTTCAACCAATGGAGAAAGGGTGTTGTTTCTGCCAACAGACTCTCAGCTGCTTTTCTCCAGTGTTTGTTGGGCGACCTTTAATACGAGTCCAAATAAGGACATAAGACCTCATGATTTCAACAGACCTAATCATCTGCTCCTTCTCAGAACTACCAAACAGACCAATTTGTTAATGCTATCCGTTGAGACCGCATTCCTTCCGAGTCCGTCTGTGCACTTTGTACGCAAATGGAGTGAAGGACTTTAGGTCAGTTTGAACTGGAGAACTGCCGAGAATCTTTTTGCAAAAACAACTCCTTAGATGGTATTTCAGCTCCAACATAATCCCCCCTATTCCGCTTTTAATTGGAATCCTAATTAACCTTAGCAGTTGTTTTTGTTATTTGCTATACTAAGTTTACATGGTTACCTGTGAACATAACTCTGTATATAACCTTAGAAATATATAAGAAAGTCAATTAAAAATGGAATAATGAATAGTGGGGGTAAACATTGTTTTCTTGAGTAACTGTAACTAATATAACAATTTCAATACATTGATTAACTCAATTGGACATTGCTTCCATGATTGTTCTTCCATTTGTATAAGGTCAAAAACCCTGTTGGCCTTTTTGTTGAATTGTGTTATTTCCAGGGAAAAATTACCTTATGGTCCCCGCTCGCCATGGGCGACCGCCAATATTCCCTAATACGGCACAAATGTAACACAATCATGGATCCACAGTGACCAAATCAGACATTCATGGTGATGGCTAATACTTCAACATCGATACATTCTCTTGATGACAATTATGAAGAAGTGTCCAAAGTGCACATATAATCAGAGTGATTATGTGATTGAAATACTAATCATATGGTCGCTTGATGTTTGTGCTCATTCACGCACTCTCACACTCACTCATACTGTTTTACAATTCATGTTCATTCACACGTGTTCCTAGTGTGTTTATCTATGTGTGGGCCACCCGTGTTGTATTGTATATAAATTGTATATAAGTCGTGTACCAAATATGTGTAACGGTGCATGCTAACAGTATCTTCCCCATGAGTCTGTTTTATTCCAACCCAGTTCTGTTTCATTTCCTTCGAACTCTTAGATCTTGATATCCCATCGAGCTTTTAGTTCAGCATCTACTGTCCTTGAGCTCAGCAGTCCTTTGAATTGGTCATGGTTTCACTGGTCCGGGCGGCCTTGTGCTTAGTCCTTCTGATGTTCACCGTCTTTGGTCATCCATCTGTATACAGTCCCCAAGATCCACTTCCTCATAATAGGGATCACACAACACACAAGCAGAAAGATAACAATTAGTATTATTGCCAGAGTTATTCCTATTTTGGCTGCTAAGGCTCCCCATTCACCTAAAATTTCCTCCAGACTTTTCCATGACCAGGTGTTCTTTCCTGCATTTTCCTTGAATTCTGATTTCAGTTTCATCAACCTAGTCATTACCGCTCTAAATGTACCTTTTGGCAAAGTATTCATAGGGATATATGTACAGCATTCATTAGCGAACATATGGCAAACTCCTCCCATTTTGGCTAAGATCCAATCTAATGCTTGTCTGTTTTGTTTTGCCATTCTACTTGTTTCATGGAGTTGTTCTCCTAGGGCCATAAATCCTTCAACTGTAAAGTTGATCATTCTTTGTTGGTTGTAGTAAACATAGTTAATCCATTCAACATTTTTGTTAATTGTGATCCAAGGTAAGATAGATTCAAACCCTGCGCGGGTTTCATGTTGCGCCTTGAATTCATTTGGAATTCCTCTTGGTTGACCTATAAGATTCAAATATACTCCTTCATTCAACCCATAATCCCCCAGGCTTCTTCGAAGCCTTGTTTTATTACGGTGCATTCCTACCAAGTCTTTAACACCTTCATACACTAGGGTTACTGGTACTTTCATTCGAACAAGGGCGCAGAGGCCTACCCATTTTAAGGGCAATGTGTTCATTAAAACGTCATCGCCACACATCCAGTAACTGTCTGCTATCGGATATGTTTGATCACCGAGAAAAAATAGTGTGGGAACAGTCCTAGTTACATTGACACATTTTTGTTCTTTATAGTTCGGATTTTGATACCAGATAGGGGTTATGACAAATGTTGGTGTCATCTTAGCATGTTTGAACCAAGATAAAACCCAAGTGACATTACAATGAACTGTGGTATTTTCTGGAAACATCTAAGTTGAATCTTACTGGAAAGAACACTGGTATGTACTTGTCTGGACTTTTATAAGATGTGTGGTACTTATCTTTGGAGATGGATCTTGTGTCGTGAACAGTCGTCTCTGAGCCACCGTTTGTCTCCCCTGGAGGCTGACTTTGAGTCCATTCTTTATCACTCTGGTTCGTTGTGGTCGGTTTGTCCTGTGGTGTCGGCTGCAGGTCGTGAAAGTTCATCTCTGCCGTCGCTGCTGCTCGGTTCACCACTTCTGTCAACATCCACAGTTGGATAGTTATCAGTATCAGTCTCATCGATGTGAGTTTTCTGCACATCTTCCTTGTAAAACTCGAGTTTTGCTTTGTCTTTATTATGAACTTTAGTGCAATGAGTCAAATGATGCCAAGTGGTACTTCCTTCTACTTGGACAGCCGTTGGGGTTGCTCTCTTGACTTCATAAGGTCCTTCCCAATGGGCTTCATGCCATCTGCGTCTGTACACCTTGATGTACACCAAATCGCCAGGTTTCACCGGTGGTTCCCACACCGTCGAATCTGGACTTCTGGATTTTTCCTGCAAATAGATAGCTCTATGGATAGCAGTTAGTTGTTCAACATAGTCTTTCAACTCAGTTTGCAACTGTTCAAGGGGAGGTCCCTTGAAAGGTAACCTCCATTGTGGCACAGGCATAGGCCTGCCAGTCAGCATTTCATGCGGTGTTAAATGTGTGCTTCTGTGCATTTGCCTGCGATAGCTCATTAGTGCTAGTGGCAAAGCATCTACCCAGTTTAGTTTAGTTGATGCACAAATTTTCCGAAGCTTTGCTTTCAACGTGGCATTGATGCGCTCCACCATTCCCTGGCTCTGAGGGTGGTAGACTGCGCCAAAACGTTGTTTGATCTGTAGCTTCTGCAAAATGCCTTTAACAACATTCTGTACAAAAGCTGAGCCATTGTCTGAACTGATTTCAGATGGGATTCCAAATCTTGGAATTACTTCTCTTGTCAAAAATTTGATAACTGTGTCTGCTCCTAAGGTTTTTGATGGTACTGCTTCGACCCATCGACTGAACCGATCGATTATCACCAGCATGTATCTTTTACCTTGAACTGGTTTAAGCATGTCCACATAGTCTATCACTAGGTGTTTGAAAGGTCCATCAGGAACTGGAATGTGTCCAATACTTGGTTTTATGCCTTTCCGAGCATTGTTTTCGGCACATATTTCACACTGGTTTAGAATTTCGTCCACCATGTCTTGCATGTATGGAGACCAGAAACCTTGTTTTTTCAATTTTTCCATGACTTTTCCTCGGGCACAGTGGTCTAAGCCATGGGCTTCTGAGACCAATAATGTTAATAATGCTACAGGTGCTATTAGTAGGCCGTGGTGTGACCTCCATAAGCCATTTTCACTCATTGTAGCACCTCTCCGTGCCCAAAGATTACGTTCACTGCTACTCGCTTGTTGTTGCATCAAAATGTCATCTTCTGGTGTTACGGCTGGTTCTAAGGCTATTACCGGTGCCAAGAAGGCCATTTGGCTCTTGGACGCCATTTTTGCCGATTCATCTGCCATGTTGTTACCTCTTACCACGATGTCATTGCCTTTTCGGTGTGCTTGACACTTGATCACCGCCAGCTTCGAAGGAAGCATCATGGCAGCAATCAACTCTTTCAATTGTGCTTCGTGTTGCACTGGGGTTCCGTCTGGTCTTTTGAACCCTCTTTGTTTCCATATTGCGGCAAATAAAAAGCATACGCCATGGGCATAGGCTGAATCAGTGAACACATTTGCGACTTTTGACCTAGCCATTTTACAGGCTTCAGTTAATGCTTTAAGTTCTGCGAGTTGTACAGAACATGGTTGATCACATCTTCCAGCTTTGACGGTTACAAAATTTTCACCTAATTGTTGTACCACTGCAAAACCTGCGTGGTTTCCTAGGTGATCTCTGAAACATGACCCGTCAACGAAGTATGTGATTTCTGCGTCAGGCAAAGGAGTGGACTCCAAATCAGGTCTGAGTCTTGTGTATTTCATTGTTTCCGCTATACACTCATGTGGTTCTCCGTCACAATCCAGAGGAATCACATTTGCCGGATTATTGGTGATACATCTTTGAATAGTTATGTCAGGATATGTCAGAAGTAACATATACTGCAAAATTCTTGCTTGTGTCACGACAAACTTTCCTAGGTTTATTAACTCTGCGATTTTGTGGTGAGTTAATATTGTAACTGGATAACCCATTGTTATTGTTGAAGCTTTTTCATAAGCATGGTAGACTGCTGCTAGCCCCTGGTAGCATGGTGGCCAGCCTTGTGCTACATTGTCCAATTTTGTGCTGTAATAAGCATATGGTTGTTTCTTTCGACCTGTACATGTTTCTTGCATCAAAACTGCTGTGACATACATGTCCTTTTTGTTTGCAACATATAGGTAGAATGGTTTGTCATAGTTTGGAACTGCTAGTGCAGGTGCACTCTGCATTTCACTTTTCAAAGATTTTGCTTCTAGTGTCCATTTTAGCAGATTCTTTTGGTTTTGATTACCTGGTTCTTTCATGAGTTCTCTGAGTGATGCTGTTTTTTCTGCATAACTTTCTATCCAATCAGCATTAAAACCTGTCATGCCGAGAAATGTCATCATTTCTCCAACTGTTCGTGGACATGGAGCCTTGCTGACACCCTCTAATTGAGAAGGTGATATGCCAATGCTCCCTTCTGAGAGTTGTCTACCCAGGTATTCTACCTGTGTCTGACAATACCGTAATTTGTCTTTGGAGGCTTTATATCCTCCTTCAGCCAGTCTTTCAAGGACTTTTATTGAATCATGATGGCAGTCATCCAATGTAGGTGACGCAATTAAAATGTCGTCAACAAACTGAAGCAATGTGCTATTTATTTCCAATCCTTCTAAGTCCTGTCTGAGTACTTGATTGAACCAATGTGGGCTGAATTTGAAGCCTTGTGGTAATCGAGTGCAACTGTACTTCTTACCTCTGTAAGTAAATGCAAACAGGTATCGAGATTGTTCCGCTAAAGGAATGGTGAAAAATGCTGAACAAAGATCAATTACCGTGAAAAATTGTGCTTCAGCTGGAATTGCTGTTAGAAGTGTGTGGGTGTTGGGCATTTCTGCCGATGATCTGTCTTCCACTACATCATTTATTGTGCGAAGGTCATGTACCAGGCGATACTTTGACTTGTCTGCTTTCAAAACTGGAAAAATTGGGGTATTGCATGGACTTTCAACTTCTACCAACACTCCTGCTTTTAACAATCCTTCTATGGTTTTGCTGATACCTTCTTCTGCTTCTGGTTTTAATGGGTATTGAGGACGGAATGGAAGTTTAGCATTTGGTTTCAGTTCAACTTTAAATGGGTTAGCAGATTTCACTAATCCCACATCTGTTTCGTGTTTTGACTATACTGATTCAGGAACTTTCTTTAACATGTCTTGCAGTAATGGATTTCCATCCGACTCATGTTTTCCTTTTGCTTCTTTTGTGTCATTAATTGGCACTGTTACCACCTGGGGTTTCGCTGTCATAGTGGTTTCGTTTATTATTTTAATCATTGTTGCATCTTCTGATTGGAAAACTAAAGGGCTTTCTGTTTGTTCCCATTTAATTTGTGTCAGCATACAAAAAGGCATGACCTTCAAATACACATTCAGGCCCCTGAGGTCCAAGACCGGATGTAGATCCCGGTCTTCTTTGGAACCAGAAAATATATGGAATAAAAGGCCCCTGGATCCAGCAGGGGTCCACAGGCACTATAGCTCCCTTGGCCAGCAAGGTGCAGATTTCTTGGTTCAGTGCCTGTGCTTTCACCGGGTCGTGGATCACAGTCATCCTGACCCGGCCAGGGACGGGTGGCTGGTGGTGGAATTTAAGACGATACCCCCGGGACAGGGTGGACAACATCCACAAGTCCGGGATGTGGGCAGCCCAGAAGCCGAGCTCTCCCGGGGTTAGGCCTGTCGCGATAAACGATAAATCAATTAATTGCACGATAAATTAAACCTATCGACCTCATTTTAATTATTGTCTTTATCGTCTCTTCCAGCCATTTTTCTTTCTTTTGATGACACTGATTGAAAAAAGGCTCAGCTCCGGTGTCCTCCACTGACCCTCCCTTCCTTGTTTCCTTAGTGTAATGCCCAGTGCACATTACACGAGTTGTCGGACCATTTTCAAAACCTGCGAGACACATTAGCCGAAAAAATCCTAGGTATAACGGTTTGATCGGGTTTGTCCACGTCACATTGTCCACGGCACGACAAACCCGACATATTGTGCCCATGTGTCCAGCCACATGGGCACAAAATAATGTCTACAAGTCCAGTTAACTCATTTTAAAGTCAGGCATTAATCAATGCTTTACTAGAATCTACCTGTGATGCATGTGGCTAGAGTCAGTGTGAAGTCCTGACTGGATGAAAAAAAATTATAACTTATTTATGTCACGTTAACGAAGTACAGCTGAAAACTTACCGGGTTTCAAGGTGCTTTACATAATTAAATAAAAAATAAAAACAGCATGTGACATTGAATAAACAGTAAGAAAGAGAAAGAGATTTTGAAAAAAATATATATTAAAAAAGATAAAACCACACTTTTGTTACGGATTTAAGCGCCTCTCGTCTCTGGACTCCGCCGTCCGTTTAACACGGGTATTATCCAGGTCCTGTCGCTTAACAGGACAAGGTCTCCAACCTTGCAGCACCAGGCTCCGTCCACCTGTCACGCAAATTGGAAGAAGGAGATGGGCGCGAGGACCTGCAGTTGCCCAAGTGCCAACTGGTTGGCGATCATGTCTGTGTAGCTCTGCCAGCTGCTGCCTTGTTCGAGACACCTGAGCTGTACGGTCCAAGGCGTCCAGTGCTGCAGAGCCAAAAAGTTCCCCTGGAACTACAGGCAGGGCCCGGAGGATTCTCCTACAAGGCTCAGTAAGTGGCAACTGTGCCAACCAGACCTAGCGGCAAGCATGCACCAGCGTGGAGAGTGTGCGTCCAAGCTCCCTCGTCATGAGAGCAAAGGTCTGCAGAGATGCATCAACCAGGCCTTGCATGGAGTGATCCAGTGGAACAGATTCCAAGGAGGAAGACAGGGTCAGCATAAGATGAAAGAGAGAGTTCCCAATCCGGCCCATGCGGGCCCAGAATCATAGGCCTTGCAGAGAAGGTCATCAGTAATATGGCACTGAGGCCGCAGACAACTGGCATTGGGAAGTAAATCCTCATCAGGTGGGATAATAAGAGGGGCAATGCCCGGTTCCACAGCTGGCATCTGCCCCAAGCCAACCCTGGATGCCTCCTGCATGGCCGCCAGGACCCTGCCATCCGTTGTCAGACGTGAAAGCACCTTGGTGTCTGACCAGCAAGCATGTAATTCCCGTATATACTACTCCGAGGGAGGAACCACAAAGGCAGCCTCTGATCTACTGCGCCTAAAGAATGCGCTGGAAGCTGCAGGCTGTGCCTGAGGAACACCAATTTGTAAAAGGGCAAGAGCCGTTCGAATGGCAGCTGTCACAGACTCCTACTACGTATCTTCCTGGGAGGCAATGGAGTCAGATCCAGAGGCCTCGGAGCCCAGCTCCGGAAGTTCCTCACAGAAATGGGTGCCAGAGACCGAAACCGAAATAGCATCGACATCATTGACTGATGCTTCATCCTGCTCGGGAGGGAGCACCGTGCCGCGATCACTATCAGCCTGAAAGGACTGAAGGAGGGCCTTCTTTTGGGCCAGCTCAGTAGTGAGGTGATCCACTCTTGTAGACAACCTCCCTGCATCGGTCCGTCTGGCTCGCTTCACCGGCACCGATGGTGTAGCCACAATAGGCTGTTTGCATATTGCCTGTCCTGGCGGCAACGGACTATGCGACGCAGCGCCTGCCCAGTTGGTAGGCTGCTCTAGCGCAGCCAATCAATCCAGTCTGATCAACCGGAGCATGATGCAACAGTTGGGGCAAGCGTTATCTGACAGCGTCTCCCCTCCACACCAAGACAGGATCCAATCCAATCCAATCCAACTTTATTTATAAAGCACTTTAAAACAACCACAGCTGATACAAAGTGCTGTACAGTAAAACACAACATAACAATAAAAAATTAAAACTAAAAAAAGAACTAAAAAAAACAACTAAAAAAACTTAAAGTTTAAAAACAAAAACATACAATTTAAAACTAGATCCCACTGGTGTTGAAAGCCAAGTAAAATAAATGGGTTTTAAGATGAACTTTAAAAGTGGACAGTGAAGGGGCCTCTCTGACCTGCAAAGGCAAGGAGTTCCATAACTTTGGGCCAATAAAAGAGAAAGCTCTGTCCCCTCTGAGCTTCCTCCTGGATCTCGGTGCCTCCAAGAGCAGCTGATCTGCTGACCTGAGTGACCGATAAGGTATGTAGGGGTGAAGAAGCTCAGAGAGGTAAGAAGGGGCAAGATTATGCAGTGATTTAAAAACAAACATAAGAATTTTAAAATGAATCCTAAAATATACAGGCAGCCAGTGAAGTGAGGCCAGGACAGGGGTCACATGTTCCCTCTTTCGAGTTCCTGTTAAAAGTTGTGCAGCTGCATTCTGAATCAGCTGCAGACGTGAGAGTAGCGACTGACTGACTCCCAGATAAAGTGCGTTACAGTAATCCAACCGAGTCGAAATAAAAGCATGGATCACTGTTTCAAAATGCTGCCGTGAAAGAAAAGATTTCACTGACGCCAATCGCCTTAAATGATAAAAGCTGGACTTAACCACAGCTCTGATTTGGCTGTCCAATTTAAAATCAGCAGGGACACAAGCCATGCCCGTCGTCGGGCTGAAGTGGAGCCAGACAGGTTGAGCAACATAAATTATCCAGCATCATACAGCTGGATAATTAGCCCGCCACCAACCTCAGCGCGAGCAGAAACGCCACCAGTGAGTCAAAAGAGCCACAACAATTAATGTGGCAAATCAAAGCGAACAGTAAACTATTGTTGAGAAAAGAGCTAAACTTTCCAGTCGTCGCAGAGGTAAAGGTGAAAACAGCTTGTGCAGCCCCTGGAGGGCGAGACTTACCCGCAGCTCTGACCAAACTCTGTCACGGGGCTACTAGCAACAAGCAGCTAGGATAACAGTAGTACACACAGAAGCAATCAGCTTCACACGACCACACGCCTGTACTCAACACACCTGCACGCGAGACGAACAATAGGGATTTAACGCCGGGTTCCATGAGACTATATAGTCATGTGGGTCCCCAGAAGGTCACAGGTGACTTTGTTGTCATTAGTGCTCGACCTGCGCATGCACAACAATGATCATTCAGTGCTTGAAGCGCCGCCTCTAGCGGTCAGTAGTGATGAAATAGAACTACAAGGATCTACAGGGGAACACAAAAGACTGATAGAAGCAACAAGTGAGCTAGGAATGAATCTAATACTAAGACACTAAGATAGAGACAGTAAAATTACTAGAAAGTGAAAAGAACATGAGGGGAAAAGTGAGGAAACCCAAAATAGAAATAAGGCTGATCTAAAGATAAGAACTACGGAACACAGAGACTAGAAGATCTAAACAAAGAAATAACCTAACTAGAATCACTAAAGAAAGATGGACAAAAAGACTAACTAAACCTAAAGTGACAAAATAAGAAAACTAGAAACACTACGGTGGGACTACAAAGACTTAATAACAACTGGAACCACCAAAGAAAGGTATACTTAGACTCAGACATAAGAATAACTTAACCTACAGTTATGAAATAACTAAGAAATAAACATTGCTAGAAACACTACAGAGACGCTGAAATAGGGAATAACTAGAAGGATAAAATAAGGTTGCAAACTGCCCCAAAAACATCTTTTCCATTTGCTCTTCACAAAATGGCTTGAATCTTTAATCAAGCTGTTATTTCATGACAGAACTCTCAGGTTATCATTTGCCTCACAACAAGTAAGATAAATACTCTGGTAGCACACACAAGCTCGCTACCAGACTGATATTTTCATTGCTCAAAATACATTTGAATATTGGACAAAGATGCAATTGACCTGGTTCTGCCTCTTTTTAAAGTACAAACAGATAGTAAAATAGAACTCAGCAGTTTTACACTGAATACAGCATTTTGTCCAACAGACATAAAGTCTAAAAAAACTGTTTTGTTCTTCTTGAACAACTCTCTACATCAGTGTAACAGTTTGCCCTACAAAAATAAATAAAAATTAAAGATCCGTGGAGCCTCAAGCCGCCCTCGCAGCCAAGCGCCGCTCCGGCCTATAGCCACCCCGGGGGATCCAGCACCGCCTCTTGCCTTCCACCGCATACACTCTCGTGCAGTTAAAGCACGCGTCCGCCATGCTATACGCATCGATGAGTTCGGCATGGTTCCCTGATGACACACCACAAATTTTGGTGCTGATCGGCCGATGTAGGGAGGAGATATAGCTGATGGAATTACATAGGGGGCGCAGTAGAGTGAAATTACAATTCACTGCTGTTGGGCTCTTTAGTGGTGAACAAAGGTCATACGTATGCAGTTTCGTACCAATCGGAAGGTGCGTGTGTGATTTAGAAACTATCGTATGCATATGGCGAGGGACTGCCATTTGGCCACGCCCCCACAGGTCAGCCAGGTGTGTGTGTTGCACACAAACTTCTGCTTCTTCAGCTGAATTCTGGTATACCTTTGCTACGTTTCACTAATACTAATTACATATATATATATAATTATATATATATGTAATTAGTCAGTGACGTGCAGTGAGGTTCATAGCTGGTGAGGCTATGAACCTTTTGTGCTGTGCTTAACAGCAAAGGGAGAAACCGTTAAAGTACAACTGAAAACCACGTCTTTCTCGCTCTCTGTATCAGCGCAGCTGCTCAGCTAGCTTGCTGTTACCGTCTCTTACTCTGCAGTTGTGGAGTCACAATGAGCGTCCCCAGCGATGAGGCATGAGAACTGCCTGCCTCACCTCAAATCTGTTCTCTGCCATTTCTGATCGCTCCTCAGCACACGAATCACGTTACACACACAGTTGGTGACAATAAACACAGTACATTAAATACATAAGCTAAATTATGGAAAATCACTTCATACATTAAATGTTTTTAACCATTTTATTGGCAACATACAGACAGGAGGAGCATGCTCTCACAAAATAGAAACCGGTGTATTTAGCAAGAGGTTGCGCGATCCCAGGTGAGACTCAGCTCGCTGCTGCCTCACCGGCTTGGCTTCCAAGCATTTGATTGGGAAAATTACTTCTACTTCTGCTGGTTTTACTATCTTTTAGCTTGTCTACTTTTCTGTAGGCCTTCTACTTCTTACTGGTTTTACTATCTTTTAAGGTCTTCTGCAATCTTTAATCAATTTTAGTTAATCATATATCAAACTGTTCTGCCTCTAATGCTCCTTTATGCCATTTTGTTTTGCTATGCTTCACTTCTTCAAATATTTCTGGCTTTGTAATAAATTCTGCTTCTCTTATTTTATTCTTTTTCCTATGTTGCAATGTTTCACTGTTCTGTTTCAACTACTTCTGGTTTTGTACTGATTTCCGCTTCTGCTAAATTTATACGTTTTGATTTGTTTCACTGTTCAACTGTTTAAACTATATCTATTTCTTCTGCTTTCTTTGACTTCTTCTGCTTTTCTCTACTTTTTCTTGCATTTCTGCAGCAGACATTCTGCAAATATGCATTCTCACGGCTGTTTCGCTAGGAACAGCTATTTTTCTAGTTCTTTATTTTGCTTCCGTCACCGTTAATGCGGCCCATACCGCTGCGTGCACCTCCACAAATGTGGTATCAAAAATTGCGGCTCGATCACGTGAGGGGAGCTATTATTTCTGGTGGGATTTGGAGTTACCACGGCAACACAAATTGGGTAAAAAAAAAAAAAAAACATTAATTTCAATGAGCGAGATCCTAAAAACACCCTATTTTTGAGCAATCACTGTGTCATCATAAATTCACGTAGAAATGCCATTCAAACTTCAGTTTGTAGATACACCCGTCATCTTATCTAAAGTGAAGACGGTACATCGATACGAATTATGGATTGTCCACAACTTGTCTCCAAGCAGCTTAAAGTTTTCGATTTTTCAAAAAGTTTAGAGTGTGGCTCTCACTCCACTTGAGTGTGGGAGAGAGTGGATTTCTGACCACAAAATAATTGCTAACTCGCCCTCACGCCCACAAATATCGCCCGATTTTCCTAAAAGTCAGTCAGGACAAAGATATGCATGCCTGCTCCGGTAAAATGTTTTCAAAATGTCCCTAGGGCTTACAGTTTTTTGTCCAGCTGCTTTCGACCGATGTGGCGCGACAGGATAAACTCACGCTCAGACCTATGTTTTTCCATATATTTCTGAAAAATGTCAGACCTGAGCGCACATCATCTATCTCTCATCGCTGTTAATACTGTGAGCGAGGTAGAGATATGAAACACGGGAATATCAGAGAAGACAAATAACCTTCTCATACGCTTTAAACGGTTTTCGAATACATGTCACGGTTCCCAAACGGGAAGGAGTTGTTCAAAGGGCTTTTTGGTTAGAAAACAGGCTGGTTTGAAAAAGATTTTCCCACACTTTGGCTGTCATAGCTGCAGGGGATTCATTAATTACCATAGCAACAAAACACACAGCAGGGCACAGCAGCTGCTTAGGACTGCAAACATGCCATAACTGTAGTTCTATCTATGGGCAACACTCAGTTAAAAGAAAAGCCACAGCAACATGTCAGAACTACAACATGGCAGAACTGACAGCTAAACAGAAATGACTCTCACCCTGTAGGCCAGTGACAGCTGAAGTTGGCAGGGGATTAATTACACAGAGCAGAGCAGGCCACGCCATGTCTGTAGTTCTAACTGTGGCCAACTCTCACTTAAAACAGAGGGCTGAGGATCATGTTAGAACTACAACATGGCAGAACTGTAGGTTACTATAGAGGAGGACTTGACTGGTATTTACAACTACTTTTGTTTTGAGCATTACACTACTGATGTAACACTATAACTATTATACATGGGAGTAAGTAAGTGTCATTTGACATTTCAAATGACACTACAAAATTCCAAAATAAAAGCCTCAATAATACTCTCAGGTAAGTGATATTAGCTTTTATGATCTTTTTTCCTCGAGATAGTTATAATATTAGATTAGAAGATAATAGAAGATATATTAAAATGTTTTCTACATTTGCTAAGGTTTTTTGTTAGCATCCTTGAGACCGACGCTGAGTGTCTCAAGTATAGAAACTCTGTCTCCAGCATACTGTCTGATAGAGAGAGTCAGGTCCAGATAATTAATTACCATAGCAACGGGTCCCAGAAAGAGGCAGTGAGTAGTCTCACAAACAGGCGCCGAGGCAGGTCTCACAATGCATTGCGGGAAGAATAAATATTTCCTGTGACTATTTATATTTTGCTTACATAAAATTATTTCTCTGAATTTTTGCGTGTGAATTAAAATCCTTAGTATGAAGCTTGAAAAATTTTGAGAAATAAACAATTACCAACTGTCTTTATTATTAATATTGTTTTTGGACCATGAGTGAGAACCCTATGTGCGAATCTTATAGTTGTCAGTCTCAAACTGAATTTCATTAAGCACTGGGTTCAGCCATTGTACTGTTGCAGTGTACTAGATCAGCCATAGAAATATGGTGATGGATCTGTCAAGAGCTTCAGTCATTTCACTTTGGTGATTAACAGTGTCAAACCCATTAGTATGTGTAATACTGACTTGTGATCAACAAGTCCAGCTGTGTGAGTTTTTGCACCAGCACAGGCAGTGCAGTAGTATTAATTTTAAGTAGCATTTTGTCTCAGGTTATAATGCGCAAGCCAGAGCATTATCATTTCACCTTAAATGAGCTTTGAGCTAATTGTAGTACTTATTAACCATGTTCAGTATATTGAATGGGCTAAGTCAATGACAGACAAAATGCTAGTGATGCCTGTCATCACTAGCATGACAGTAGCAAACATGCTACTGATAGCAATCATGCTTAGATAAGCATTTTGGCTAATTTCACCTTATGCATTAATTTTAACAAAATTAATGGTGCAAGTACAGCTTCGTCAACATGTTTCTGACTCTCCACAAGTTTTTGACTACAATTTAGCTCAGCTTAGCATTGGTGCTAATATTAAGCATCAAAACACGTTTCTTACTTATTAGCAACGTTTTTATAGTGAATGGAGTAAGTAATGACAGACAACATGCTAGTGATGCCAAACATGCTACTGATAGCAATCATGCTAAGATTAGCATTTTGGCTAATTTCACCTTATGCATTAATTTTAACAAAATCAATGGTGCAAGTACAGCTTCGTCAACATGTTTCTGACCCTCCACAGGTTTTTGACTACAATTTAGCTCAGCTTAGCACTGATGCTAATATTAAGCATCAGAATGCTTATTAGCAATATTTTCTATACTGAATGGAGTAAGTAATGACCGACAACATGCTTCTGATACTTCACTTGCTACTGATAGCATTCATGCTATGTTTAGCATTTTGGCTAATTTTAACTTATGCAACATACTCAATGGTACAAGTCCAGCTTAGTGAACATGCTTCCGACTCCCCACAGGTTATTTACTACATTACAGCTTTCTTTAGCATTATTGCTAAGTTTAGCATCAAAACGCCTTATTAAAAATCCGACGGGCACACTTTGGCAGGCCCCTTAAAATTTCTGCAGGAATTTTCTAGTTGAAATATCTACTGTTGTTACTGCCTGTCACCTGCTGATCTGCTCCTGACTCTCCCACTCTGACTCTGATGCCCCTGCATGGATTTATGTATTTACAACAGACACTACTGTAATGTACAATATCAGAATGTGAACTAACTAAAGATAAAGTATGTTCTTATCATACAGAATGACACTTTTAATTACTGATTTTGAGATGTATACATTATTATACATCTTATACACTGTCAATTCTATTTACCTCATAACCTAACCCTAAAGGTTTTCACTTATTTCTTTTAAAACCTCTCCGTAAGTCCTCTCCTTTTCATGTCTCCTCTCTGTTGCTTCTAAACTTACAAAGGTGAAATGGCTTCGAACCTCTTGTCTGTTACTACCCAATAGTAAGTCCCGCCTACTCCTCACAACTCTTTGGACTCACTACTGCCCAGTTCTCTGTCCAACAGGTCCGGAAAATCCCCAGAAACTCGGGTCTTACCCTAGAGATAGTTTGTGGAGAATTATCTGTTTAAACTGGGGTCGGAAAGGACTCGTCTAGCTCTGACTACCTTCGATCCAGAAGTTATGACCCTTTTCAGTTGAGAAGCAATCAGCTGAGTAGCCCTCACAGCTGCATAACCCCTACAACCACTCCTGTTAACGGTAGCTCCTCTCCTAAAATAACGGCACTTGTTAACGGCTAGATTAAGTTTAGTGACTTAGATTTAAGTCCCAGGGTCATTATTTTAACACTCACCAGAGGAAAACACAAAGCCACCCTGTCTCTAGAATCATGTATGTAAGCTTTACCATAATTAGGAGAACCAACAATAATTAAGACTGACACAATTAAACTCACTGTTCACAATTCTCATTAGAATTTTACAATATAGTTTTATTAAGCAAGCATTAGCAGGGGCATATGACAACAGGTTAAATTCCCAAAGGTTATCAAAGAGGCAAAAAATATAATAAAATCACTAGGATCAATCACATCCTATCTTTGTTCTTATCCCTAACCTGTATCACTAAATTCACTGAGCGAGGCTTTTTGGGGGAAGCTGGTCAACTCATACCCGATGGTTCTTGGTCTCGGCAGCTGTAATCTTTAGATGTCCTTGGTCAGAGTCTTTGTCCTGCGGGAGCAAAGTCCTCTTTCTTAAAGAGAAGCGGAGCGAAGACTCACGCTGTCCTTTGAACGTGCAGACTCTTTGTCTTTAAAAGACCTCCGTCTCTTTTCCAAGTCGGCTGCGGTGATTTGGAGAGCGTTGGGTAGAGGCAGAGGAGTTGGTCGGATCTGGAACCAGGGTCGATGGCGGGTGGAACTCGTCCCTTCTAGGCGGCGTGAAGTCCTGGAGCCTTCCCCGGTCCCGTGGTGTAGTCCTCTGCTGGTCTTTAGCCTGCTTCCTCTGGTGGCTCCTCTTCTGCGCCACGGACGAAGAACCCTATTTCTCCCCCGAACATCAGTATTTATGCCTTCTAACCCAGGGCGGTTTGTAAGGCAGGACTGTATCTCCATGGAGCCTGCCCATTGCATTATGTCATTACCTGATGTCATGCAAGGCAGGGCTGCCTGCGGAAAGTCCCGGACTTCCCTAACACTCATGACTCGCTGGCCATCTGTTTCCAATTCTGCCCCACCCTTGCGTCTTGCTCACTCATTTGATGACTCATCCTTCGGTTCCTCGCCTTTCGCTCAGTGAGGAGTATTCTTTCCCTTACCTCAGTATCTATGATTTTTAATAATACATGATGATTTTATATAATCATGTTGTTTGTTTGTTGACTCAAAAGTACAACCTTCAGTCTTCCATAATGTAATAAGATCAACTGATTAAGAGTACAGAGTATACATTATTATAACATTCACTTGATTAAAAGTACAGAATACATGTTTTGATCATACATTACAGACATTTCTTCATTGGCATGTGTATTATCACTTTATAATCACTTATAATCATATGCAGGGTATACTGTTAATTCTCAGGCCTTTATTCCGTTTTCTGCGTGCACCTGGAAAGATCTCACATACTTATACCAGATTTCATGACACTCTAAGAAATCCAGCATAAAAATAGTTAATTTTAAAGCCAAACAGGAAAAACAAAATTCACTGAGAGTTAGAAAAGCATTTCACCAAATAAATGTGCAGAACACTAGTGGTGTGTTTTACTGCAGTTGATAACCTAATCATAACCAGTGATGGCATAATTACTTCGAAAAAAGAAACTTTAATTGGATTACTGACTGCTCCTTGAAAAAGTAACTTAGATTATTTATTACTTGTAACTATTAACTAAGTAACTATTTTAGTTACTTTCAGCAGCTGCTAACAACAACACTATACCACCTGTGAAAATGACATTGATCTTTGCCAATACTTAATTGCAAGTTATTTTATAATGGTAACATCAACAATGTGTCTCCACTTATATGGCTGAACTGAAGGGGAGATTGTTTAATGGTTACAACAGTACAAAAAAAATTTTTGTAATTTGTGCGTGTTTTTGTGTGTTCCAGTATTATCTGGAAAACAAGGAGAATAATGAAGCAGTGTAACTCAGCCAAACGCCAAATGTCAGTAACAAAACAGCGGTTTGTGGTATGTCTGTTATTACCAATAGTAAGTCCCGCCCACTCCTCACAACTCTTAGGACTCACTACTGCCCAGTTCTCTGTCTAACAGGTCCGGAAAACCCCCAGAAACTCGGGTCTTACCTTAGCGATAGTTTGTGGAGAATTATCTGTTTAAACTGGGGTCGGAAAGGACTCGTCTAGCTCTGACTACCTTCAATCCAGAAGTTATGACCTTTTACAGTTGAGGGGCAATCCGCTGAGTAGCCCTCACAACGACATAACCCCTACAACCACTCCTGTTAACGGTAGCTCCTTTCCTAAAATAACGGCACTTGTTAACGGCTAGATTAAATTTAGCGACTTAGAGTTAAGTCCCAAGGTCATTATTTTAACACTCACCAGAGGAAAACACAAAGCCACCCTGTCTCTAGCATCATGTATATTGTTTTACTATATTTAGGAGAACCAACAATAATCGAGACTGACACAATTAAACTCACTGTTCACAATTCTCATTAGAATCCTTAGAATTATAATTTTATTAAGCAAGCTTTAGCAGGGGCATATAACAACAAATTAATTTCCAAGAGTTATAAAAGAAGCAAAAATATACTGAAATCAACTAGGATTAATTACCTCCTTTCCTTATTCTCATTCCTAACCTGTTTCACTAAATTCACTGAGCGAGGCTTTGGGAGAAGCTGATCACCTCATACCCGATGGTCTTTGATCTCGGCAGCTGTAATCTTTTGCGGTCCTTGGTCAGAGTCTTTGTCCAGCCGGAGCAAAATCCTCTTTACTGAAGAGAAGCGGAGAGAAGGCTCACGCTTTCCATTGAACGTGCAGACTCTTTGTCTTTGAAAGACCTCCGTCTCTTTTCCAAGTCAGCTGCACCGGAGTTGAGAGCGTTGAGTAGAGGCGGAGGATTCGGTCGGATCTGGAACCAGGGGTGTTGGCGTGTGGAACTCGTCCCTTTTAGGCAGCGTGAAATCATGGAGTAGTTACCCTCGGTCCCTCGGTGTGATCCTCCGCAGATCTTTAGGCAGCTTCCTCTGCTGACTCCCTTTCTGCGCTGCGAACGAAGTACGCTCGTTCTGACTCGTGCATCGGTATTTATGCACTTGTGTTTCCATGGAACCTGCCCATCGCATTATGTCATTACCCGATGTCATGAAGGGCAGGGCTGCCCGTGGAAAGTACCGGACTCTTTCTCAAGTTTTCCAATGACTCATCCCTGCCTCTCGCTTCATCGGGGCAGTTCCTGTTTTTTCCGTTGACCATCTGTTTCCAATTCTGCCGCACCCTTGTTTTCCTTCCCCATTTAGATGACTCACCCTTCTGTCCCTAGCCTTCTGCTTAGTGAAAAGTACTCTTATGATCTTTAATAATACATGTTATTTGTTGGTTAACTCAAAAGTACAACCTTTAGCCTTTCATAATGTAGTAGAATCAATGGATTTAAGAATACAGAGCATACATCATTATAATATTCACTTGATTAAAGGTACAGAATACATGTTTTGATCATTCATTACAAACATTTCTTCACTGGCCTGTATACTATCACACATTGCTTCATTGGCATGAGTATCATCATCCTATAATCACTTAACATTTATAATCATCTCTTAATCATTAATCAGGGTTATACTGTTATTTCCCAGGCCTTTATTCCATTTTTCTGCGTATACCTGGACAGATCTCACACCCATACCAGATTCCTCGACAGGTAACTACACAGGATTTATTATAGTTGCATTGATTCAGTTATGTGAGGAAATGAAAAATCATTTTGGGAAACATAACTGTGAATTGATGGAGGCACTGAACGCCCTGGATCCTGTGCATGGATGTCAGCAAGGTGAAGCCCTTATTTGACCTCACCAAGACACATGCAGTGGATTCTGAATTTGACGTGGCCCGCAACTTCCTCGTTACACAAATAAAAGGGTCTCCTTCATCAGATGAAAAGAAGTGCACAATGAAACAGGTGATTAGGTTTGTAGGCAAAATTTTAGTATTGATTTCATTATGTTTAAAAATCTCAAAGGTACTAGCTCATTTATAATTATACATGAGCTCGTAGCTCATGTATAATTTGTCAGCAAGTCTACTTAGTTCAGCAAGTAGAGAATGTGTTGTTCAACATGATATTGCATAAAATCTGTATTATCTGCAGAATCATTTTCTACTCTTTAAACATCTTCACAGAACAGCGCCAAAGCATGATTCATAGACGCAAAGCAAATCTTATTCAAATGGCGTTTGAGAAAGACGTTGTCATGTTGGTATTCAATTTTCGAACCCACATGCAAGAACACAACCAGAAGAGACCGATTAAGTGTACAATAATAAGTTTTATTGAACGGGTGACCTTGAAGACGGGGAAGGAATCAGGGAGTTATTACTGGAACTGAGGACCGGGTTGTCTATTAGTTGGAAAGGTGAGGAAAACTTGAGCGGAGCGTTGGGTGGTAGGTGTTGTTGGAGAGTGGACCTGTTTGATGATGACAGGAGGAGTGGCTAAACTCTGATCCAGTAATACTCATTTCTCTGGTTGGTTTCGGGTTTGGATCTCTTGACCCGGAACGTCCCGAAGGGGAATCCGCCGGAGAGGGACCGGCGAAGGGAAAAGGTGAGCACACGAGGAGTGGCGTCTGACCAGTAACACCAGCAGCATCGAGGGAGGACACAGGAGGTAGGTAATCCACTACGGCGGGGAAACAGACTCCTCCTTTCTCCGGTTGGGTTTGGGCTTGGGTCTCCTGACCCGGAACGTCCCAAAGGGGAATCCACCGGAGAAGGATCAACGAAAGGGAAAAGGAGAGCACACGAGGAGTGGCGTCTGACCGGTAACACCTGCAGCGTCGAGGGAGGACACAGGAGGCAGGTAATCCACCACCGCGGGGAAACAGACTCACTCAGAATCAGGGGAGGACCGATCACACGGGAGCAATGAGGAGACGGCAGGACATCTGACGAGGAAGACAACAAGCAGTTAGAGCAGGGCAGATCACAGAGGGCCTTTCTCTGGAACCGATTAGTTACAGGGGTAAGCAAACACTCAGGCAAGAGGAGCTGCTGCTTATATACATCGTCCACGCCCTCCAAACGAGCTGCAGGTGTGTACACAGGTTGAACCCAGCAGCTTCCCAGGGGCTCAGCATGTTGGTGACATCTAGTGGGTGCCATGAGGAATGACGGTTCCAAACAAAAATAAAGACTCAAACCCAAAAACAGAAAACAAACTAACAAAGTAAAACAGGGAAAAACACAGACCCTGACAGACGTTACATGTACATTTAGGAATGACTGGAAGGACAATGTTTTAAGAAGATTCAATGCTAGGTCTCCCACTCTACTAATAGTGGAGTAAATCCACACACAAACTTGAGTTGTTTGCATATATAAAGGTAACACTTCTTGGTTCTCCTTGTGCTTTCTAACTGCTGTTCTTACCTGTCCTTGTATGAATGTATACCTCAACTGTTATTAGTTGCATTTAGTGATGCACCGATTTATCCGTGCCAGTTTTCTTAATTTTGGGAGATCGGTGATCGGGCAATTTTACAGGTGAAGCTGATCTTACCCACCATTATCAACCTCGCAAAGGTCTAAAAATTAACCACTGTGCTTTTCTTTTTTTTTTTTGTTAGAGGTTTGACTGACAAACCCGCCGACCAGGTCAAGTATGGACCTGGTCCATACTTGACCAGGTCCAAGTATGCCAATGTTGCTATATTGAGCAACATTTCAAACAAAAAAAATGGTATCGGTCAAAATTGGAATTGGATAAGTTAGGCTTTTTAAAAGATTGGTCATTTGCAATTGGCCAGAAAACTGCAATCGGTGCAGCCGTAGTTGTATTGCACAGTATTTTTATTCTTTATTCAGTTTTTATTTCTTTTGTATTGTATCTTGAGTGTGATTATTTGCTGTGATTGCATTTCATTTTGCTGCTGTTGGACAGAACTGTCCCCACTCTGGGACAATAAATTATCTGTATTCTATGTTTGACTTTTAAGTTGAATGGACACAGCACCACACTTTTTTCCACTTAACACTGTGTGGTCACAGGACTACTGTTCAGCTTGAAGCTAGTATTCATGGACGTTTTTGAAGAAGAAATGGAATGTCCCCCCTATAATTTGTTTCTGCAGCTGGGCCTGGTCCTGCTGCACAGATTTGTGACACTTATCTTAATATTAATAATTATAATGGCGTTTAGTTGCACAACTTTACGGACACCTTCATTCATGGTTATTTTTACGCTTAATTGCGCTGTTCATACTAGTCTCGATGTTTGCAGTTTATTTTTTGGAGCGCAACTGAAGCTTGATGTAATTCACAAGTAATATATTAACTTGACATTAACAAAGACACAGTGGGACGGAGCTTCCGGGAAATTATGGACAAGGAGAATCTGACTAAATCTAACTGGTTGTCAGACAAATTCTGGGGTTTATGTCTGCTTATCCCCAAGCTCAAAAACCGCAACCCGCGACTCATTTAATCAGCAAGCGACTTTAGAAAAAAAACAAGCTGCTTATAATAATCGGACTTGGCAAGCGAAACTCAAAAAAGTTCCTGTTTTTCCAGTAACAAAATGTGCATCTTTCTCTTCCCTCCATTGTTTACGTTTCTGTCACTGCTGATACTGTCGCATAGAAACGGTGGTTACTCCCCAAGTAGAGGAAAATGTAATTAAATTACAAAAAATAATAGTAACGCAAAGTGATTTTGTTAAGTAAATGTAGTCTGACTACTGGATTTGAAATAGTAACACATTAGATCACTCGTTACTGAGAAAAGTGGTTCGACATCACTGATCATAACCTAACCATTACCCTTATAGTGTGGATGGATGGAAATATGGAAATGGATGAAAAAAAAAAAACAATTGAAAAGTAAAAAAAACATTTACCTGACATCAGTCCTCACCTGTTCTCCTTTCTGGTTCTATTGTAATTCATATGATTTTTATATCTTCACACCCTGAAGCTCCACCTGGCTCTCCCATCTCTTCCCTGGCCTGCTCTTCTCATAATAAAATAGCTTAGTTTATTTAAAAAGTAATAGGCTAATACATATGTCAATAAACCAGCTGAAGACCTCTCCTGAGCTTCCTCAGTCTCTTCACCTTTCTTCAACAGCATCAGTATTCTAGTACTGCTTGCTCAATGAGATATTACATATAATATCTAATATAGCGGTTCTCAACGTGGGCGGTACCGCCCCCCAGGGGGCATTCAGAGGACTGCAGGGGGCGCTGGCGGACATTTTTACAAAAGGGGGGCGCTGGGATGACTTTGGGGAGCGTTTGGTCGAAGGTAAACTTTACACCTTAAATGCACAACAATGCCAATTTAGACTTTGAGCAACTTGTTAAAACTGCATTGTGTAACATTAAACCATGCTTGGCTGCAACTGTTTCGATGGCAGCTCTTCTATTCAGTGTTTGTTAGCTTCTGTTAGCTTCTTGGCGCAGCTCCGTTCTCCTGCTACTAGTAGCTAAAATGATGATACCCTCACTGTGTATCCCTCTGAAAAATGAACCCATTTAAATAAAGAAATCCCTCCATGGGTGATACCACGATAGAGAGCGTTCATTTTATAGCGTTAACACTAGGGGTTGCACCGATTAGTCGACTAGTCAATTCTTTTCTCTGCAATGACTTTTTTCTGGGCCAGTCGACTAGTCGCAATCAGATGACAAAACAGATTTTTCCAAGGAAATGAAAGAAGGTGGGACTAGGTGAGTTCGTCAGAAAGCTAAAATTGTATAAAAATGTAAATAATTTAACAAAGACAAACTGTAAATTACAGCATAGGCTCCCGCAATAGGGGCGTTGCGCGGCGGTTAGCGCGGCGCCCCGCATATAGAGACTTTAGCCCGCGGTAGTCAGGAGTCCGACTCCAGTCCTCCATTCGCTGGGCCTAGGCTGCCCCCCCCCCCCTCTGCCCCCTTTTTTATCAGGCTTTTTTATCCCCCCCAACTGATCAGCGTCACCCTGCGTATTGAAGTTTTTAACCTGGCAGCTTTACGCTCTTATGAAAATATGGTTTGACTACATCTGGAAACTAAGTCCAAGCTTCATCCGGAGGGTCTGATAGAGGCGATCTCTGCCGCCGTCTGCATGTTGGTTCAGAGAGCCGCTGCTGAGTCCACGGAGCTTCCTGTTGCGCATCGGGCGGAGGAGAAGCAGGAGGCTTCGTTGAATTCAACTGTAACCAAACGGAATCTGTTCATAATATGTTTGGTTTGTGATGTTCCAAAAGCGCCATTGTGGTCAGTGTGATAATTTGACTCCCATACGAGTAGCTATCCAGAGATCATCAGTATAAGCCGGTGTTTGGAAAAAAAAAGTCAGACCCAACTTTGTGCAACAAACTTTTCTCTGCTGCTCAGGAAGAATGATCCGTTTATTGCTCTTTTAATTCTGCATAATAGACTTAGTAAAAGCGAGAGAAGGGGAGGGGGGTGTCAATATTTGCCGTGAAAATAGCTGATAAAGCCTCCAAGTAGTTGTGAAGGGTTTTTGCGCTTACGTCATTATGACATCATCGCGACTAGTCGACATCGACTCGACTATTATCATGATGTAGTCGACCTTAAAAAATATGTAATCGTTCAACCCCTAGTTAACACTGGTGCTGTAAGTGGTCCGGTATGAAACGGAGGTGATAGAACAACACAGCACTTTTAAATTTCAATCATCAGAATACCGAAATTGTTTTCGTTGTTTTAAAAGGTTTATGTCAGTCTGCCTTTTCCCCATCGATACACTTCCCGACCTCCCTGAACCTTAGCGGCTTAAAAAAAAAAAGACGCGTACATTGCGCAAAACTCTGAAAGAGGAGACATAAAACGGAGCGATGAACTAGATGTGAATTATGGCATAAAAACAGAGAATCCGACGCTGAACAGTGAAAAAAATCAACACATGATGTGAAACACATGACGATTAGGCGGCGCAGCAGGTGATGAGTGAAGATTACTGATGGTGAGCATCAATAAGCGATAAAATAAATCTAGCAACAGGAAAGAAACTAAAGTGGACAAAGCAATAAACCAAGAGAGGACAAGACTAATGAAAGGAAACTAAATGGAAATGAATGAAGAACAAAATTCAAGAATAAACTAAGAAACAGTAAATACAGAGGAATAAACTGGTATGGCAAGACATTTCGAGCAATACTTAATACAGAGAACTGTATGGCAATAATAAACACACTATTTCCAGATAAAAGGTAAAATAATATTGTTGAAGTGCCATGAGTTTGTTGAGATGACATCTAATACTTAGAATAAATATATCTTACAGACCATAAAGAACTTATCGCTTATTTATGTTTTTAATTAGATTTATTATTCCTTCAATATTATTTTTCATGTCAGTGTTAATGTCATGAGGCTAATGACTCCATGACACTTTCAATTTGACTCATTAGGATTTGATTAAGAACCAGATTTGTTCTTTGTAATTTCTGTCCAGTAAAACTATTAATCTATAAATCAATAGACAGGTCTATATAAAGATATAATCCATGTTTCTGTCTCATATTTGTATGGCATTAAAAGAATATGGAACTTTAGTTTTTCCACTGAAAGCTCTGGTTTGCACAATAAATGCCATGTTGGTGAAATTTTATGGATGATTCTCTGATGTCCCATTTTCCTGAAGGCAGCACAGAGCTGCACCACCAGAAACTGACAAACACTGAAGAGAAGAAGAGTTATGATTAATGTAGTTACAGTTCTATCCATGTTTTAATGTTGCAGAGCTCAGTCGTTTTGCAAATAGTTCAGAGTTTAAACTGCCATGTTGTTCATCTTTTATCTGGTCATTTTGTGCAAGATTTAACAACTAGAAAATGGCACAAAATAAGAATATTTTTCCACTCTGATTGGCTGCTGTTAGGTCTACCAATTTTAACTTGAATGTTCATTAAATTTTTTATAGACACCTGTGAAAATTGTTTCTATTCCCATGACTTTTTTGTTCTCTGGGAAATTATTTTTGATACAGAAACAAGCATAAAAATCAAAACATCTACAATAGTGATAGTAATATTAATAATAAAATAATGGTCAGTGCAAATTAGCCTGCAAATGTCAGGGTCTGTGTTTTTCCCTCTTTTATTTTGTTCGTTTGTTTTCTTTGTTTTTGAGTTTTTTATTTTTTGCTGGAACCGTCATTCCTCCTGGCATCCACCAGATGTCACCAACTAGTAGAGCCCCTGGGAAGCTGCTGGGTTCAACCCGTGCTCACACCTGCAGCTCGTTTGGAGGGCGTGGATTGTGGATATAAGCAGCAGCTCCTCTTCTTCTCATCGCCTGAGTGTTTGCTTACTTCTGTAACTAATCGTTCCAGAGAAAGGCCCTCGGTGATCTGCTCTGCCCTAACTCCTTGTTGTCTTCCTCATCAGATGATCCTGCCGTCTCCTCGTTGTTCCCGTGTGTTCAGTCCTTCCCGGGTTCTGAGTGGGTGTGTTTCCCCGCTGCTGTGGATTACCTACCTCCTGTGTCCTCCCTCGACGCTGTCCACGTTACCGGCCAGACGCCACACCTCGTGTGTTCACTTACTCCCTTCGTCGATCCTTCTCCGGTGGATTCCCCTTCGGGACGTTCCAGGTCTTGAGACCCAAGCCCGAACCCAACCGGAGAAAAGGGTACTGCTGAACCAAAGTCAAGCCGCTCCTCCAACCGTTAACATACCTGTCCGCTCTCCAACGAATCATACAAACCTACGCTCTACTCAAGTCTTCCTCACCTTCCTACCAAGTAAGCATTTCCTGCCTTATTCCTGGAAAACATTCACCTTGCCGTTTCTAATCCTGTGTCTCCTGTTGGCAGTAAGACGACCCGGTCCTTCGTTCCAGTATTCATTCCCTTTCCTGACTTCAATAAATCATCATTGTACATTTATCCGTCTCTTCTGGTTGTATTCTTGCATGTGGGTTCAAAAATTGAGTACCAACATGACAGAAATTCTTTATCAGGGTGCGGTGAGGGATCTGGATAAAGGCTAGGGGGGTGCTGGCCCAAAAAAGGTTGAGAAACACTGATCTAATATGTTCTGTTGATAAATGGTTTGGTGTTGTAGCCATTGTTCACACTGACATTTCACTTTAAACAACAAAGGCTAATTTTATGGCTTTCATTGTGATGAAATACAAGATTTCTAGAGTAGCTAAGTTTTAGACAAAGTTAGCAGTAAAATGTTGGATGTGTGACTATTTCAGAATTAAAACGACTTAACCAAAAATATTTGGTTATATGAATGTAAGCTGACGAGATGCAGGCACGTGCAGGATGAGGGGAAGCTTGAGTCCCTGCCCCTTATCCTTGACGCCCCTATTGCCCTTTTTGAGTTTTTTTTTTCTTCAAAATGTTATTTGTGTGATCATTTCTAATATTTAGCTAAATACAATAATTCAGCAAAATAAATTATTCTGAATGCCCTCAGTCTAATAAAGACTGCGAGGATTCTCAGTTTCTCTGTCTCCATGTTAAGACACCTGGTTGATGGTGAAGAGGAGGGGGCAGATCTGCGCCCTCTTACTATCATGGGCAAGAATATACTTTTCCCAACATACACTTGTTTGTGAATACAAACTTAGGTCTGATGTTGAAGTAAAAAAAAAAACCTACTTATTTTTCTTAATTGTTTTCGCAATAGCAGAAAAAAAACCTCCTCGCCCCAAAACACAGTGAGGATCAACGACAGAACATTCCCATTCTCTGCCACTGCACCTTACAGAAACCTACAAAAAAGTACAATAGAGCAATTAAACAGAGAAAACATTTGTATTTTGTTCACCTTAGACAGGTCACCAGTCCATCACAGGGCCCTGAAAGCCAACAACAAATAAAATGCATGAAATAGAAACAAGAGGACAAAATCTGTCTAGTTATCTATAAATCAAATCATGTCTATAAAGCACTTGGTGTTGGTAACACACCAGTTTTTGTTGTTGAAAATGTAGCTAACTCCTCATTTAAATAAATAAATAAATAAACCATGAAGACGATGTGGAGGTTCATCCTCAGAGCTGGATGGTGACCTGGTGGAGTCAGAGCCTCTTCTGAGACAGAAAGTCTTCAGGTTTTCGAACACTTGATTTCTCTGGCTTCCTCTTTCATCTTCATTTGCTTAGTTAGACTGCAAACATATGTTGAAGATAAAATCATTGATGAACAAGTTATAACAACCTCACAATATCAAAGTCTCTCTTGTCTTATGGAGCTTAATTAAAACCAGGTTAGTTTATGAATAAAAGTACAAGTCGCAACAAACAACGTCCATGCATTTATAACATGAAGCTGATGATTGCTATAGTAATAATCATACAAGTCACAATAAAATGTATAAAATAATTATTTATGAAACCAACGTAAGTTATATATCTTTACTGTACTGTTTATAATTAAATGAAGATAATTAATAAGCAAACTTACCACCAGCTAGCAACACTTAGCAGCCTTCATCCCCCCGGGCTCCTTTTGTGACACACATTTCATTTCCATTAGTTGTTGTCCAGTTGTGTTGTCGTCTAACTCGGACGTCACCTGTTATCTTCCCTGTGTTCAAGTTTTTTCTTCTCTCGTTTTTTTTTAAATGAAAGTGTGCAATACCACCACCATCTGGTCTGGAGTGTGAACTGGAGCTAATCCTGTTGATTATAATCTGAAAATGAATTGGGTACTTTCTTAAACAACATTACATCATGATTATCATTTCTTTATTCTTTGCAATTTTAACAAAAATAGTAAAATATTATTAAGGCACCTAAAAAGGCATACTTTTTAGGTGCTTAAAAAGTATGCCTAAACATTAAATGAAAGTACTTTATAGGTGCCTAAAAAACATACTTCTGTATATGTATTAATTAGTTTTATTTTGTAACCAGGTTGCTGTGTACTGCAGACTTCTGCCCAGGTCCCGCTTGAAAATGAGATCTGGATCTCAATGGGCTTCACCCGGTTAAATAAAGAAAGTAAAAAAAGACATCCTTTATTAGCCTAAAATTTACACTGAGATGTAATTTAAAACATAGTGAAATTAATAATTTAAAGTAGTGTTAAGTGAATTTAAAAAAAATCTATTTTGAGCACATATTTTAAAATATACACAAAAAAATTTTCTTATATATATTTTAAATATACTTGAGCAAGTGTATATTTGCACTTGGGCAAATATATATTTTGTTCACTTAAAGTCTACTTTTATTTCATATCTTAAAAGTGTATTTTGGTACAATTATGTTTAAGTGTGTTTAAAGTTATAATTTCGAAATTGGTACAAGCTTTTAGCATACTTCAGATATATTTGTATATATACACTTAGTACACTTAGTACACTTAATACTTAGTATACTTAAAGTGTACTTTCATAAATGTAAGTATGTTTGAAATATATGTAAGCATACTTTTTTTCACCTGGGTTTATATCAGATTTTCTGATATAAAGACAGACATTCATTCTTGTATCAAATATCCTAATATAAAGAAAACGTACCACGACTGTCACCACAATCCACCTTAAAGCCCCAGTACCACCTGCTCGCTGTTCGCTCTCTGCTTCACCTTAACGTTTCTACCAGGCGGTTCGCACCCTGCTGACGGAATCTGGGCTGGGGGTGAGCGGCTGTGAATAGAAGTTACTGCAGAACCTCAATCTGCTAAAGAAAAGATTCGGCCCATAGCATTTGTGTTGGGAACGGGTTTTGGCTCTTTGTGGGTATTTTTTGTTTGTCTGCGGCTTCCCTCGTCATCAGTGACGTGCGGTGAGATTCATTGCTGGTGAGGCACTGAGTTACACTATAAAGACATCATGCATGTTATTGGACGTACGGAAATTTCGCGCAGGTATTGTCGAGAAAAGTCGAGCTCATCCCACTTCCCCATGCTGGAGATTTTAGTTTAATAGTAATAATAAATAAAATTACCGTAAAATTAATGACATAGGTGACATCAAGACCCAACAATAGAGTCAGACTGTAATAAAATGAATCTGGTTGTGTGTGTTGTTATTGTGTCCTGCAAACTTTGCTTTAATTCTACTTTTTTCTATTTAATCATAAAAAATCATAGTCAGGCAGAAAGAGAGTCATGAAACAGGAAGAGCTCATTTCCTTAATAAAGAGGAAGTTTCTTTCTTGCATCAGGCTAAAAATAGTTCAGACCATTCCTTATTTTAAAGCATTAAAGGTTTTTAAAGAATAAACTCTAAACATTTTGAGAGATTGGATAAAACCCAGAGTAAAATACTTAAAATAATGACTTATAATTATGCCAATAATTAATATCGGTTTAACCAGTGGTTGATGTTGGTTTGATTATAAGAATATTTACACTTACTCTCACACTTGTGGAAGTACTTAAAGGTGAAACAAGTAACTGTAATTTGGTATCAGATAATTACAATAATGGATTATTATTGGGTTCTTTTCAGAAATGTCTGTAATAACTCACCTTATGATTATAATAAGAGTAACTAATAAGTTATGGTTATTATAACATTATAAATGAATGTTGAATCAGATAAACTAAAAGGTTATAAATGTGATTTTGACATTGAACTTGAAAAGGTGTAAAATGTTGTAACTGTAATTAAAGGTCACTGATGTTGTGTAGGAGGTAGATGGTAGGTGGAAGGACAGGGCAAAAAGGGGAACTGATAGGAGAACGGAGAAGATAAAGCCTTATTGCTAAACTTCAACTTGCCTAAGAAAAGGTTGGGCAGGAAACAGAGGTAGGAGGAACTGTTGAGCAACTTGGGGACATTAGAACAGAGATCCGGTCATAAGGTCTCCAGGGTGATGGAGATGAGATCATCTGTCCAAGCAGTCAGCCAATGAGATAGGCACAGCAACAAAGCTAGCCAATGCAAACGCACCAAAAGGTGGATAAACCCTTTATAAGGTGGGTGCAACAGAGGAATCTTTGGTTGGATCCTTCAGGCAGCTTCGAGCCAAGACGGAGATGGACAAAGAACTCTGCAGCTGAAGAAGAGCCGGGGCCACAGAACCGAAGACTGTTCTGCACATGGGGACCAACCCGTTAGCCCCGCAACATGTGGCTTCAAATCGCACTTCTCTCAACAGCTGGGTTTAGACCCCCAAAGAACAAGGCAAAGATGAAGATAAAGACAAAGGCAAAGAACAAAGGCAAAGAGGAAGAACTGGTGTGTTCCTTCCGTGGGACCAGAAAGATCGTGAGACGAGGAGAAGGGAGCTACAGAGCTGCAAGACAAGAAGCTGAGGACCGCTACGCGCATGAGGAAGTCACCCTGATGCCCGAGACCTGCTGCTCTAAGTCAGTACTCTTCCTGTACTGGGAACCTCCTGCTGCTGCAACACCTTCTTCATCATCAGGCCAGTTCTGGGGTTCAAAATGCCAAACTCTGTCCGTCTCTCTCAAAGTTTCCCTTTTTTAGTTCTCAGTGTCAGCATTAGGGAAAGATAGGCTAGATTATTGATTTTACTTATTTGATTATTTCTGCTAGTGAATTAAGCTGTACTGACCCTTGCAAAATTGCCTTACTAATAAAATAATTAGCATTTAAGAAAATCTAAAAGATGTTGTGGACATTCAATTAATGAGTCACCTTAAAGTTCTTTGATGGTTGTGAAATAGCTATGAAGTTTGATTCTGGGAGGAAAAAGTAGAAATGTTTTATAGGTTGCTTTTAGCCAAAACTAAAATAATGACCTTGGGACTTAACTCTAAGTCACTAAATTTAATCTAGCCGTTAACAAGTGCCGTTATTTTAGGAGAGGAGCTACCGTTAACAGGAGTGGTTGTAGGGGTTATGTCGCTGTGAGGGCTACTCAGCGGATTGCCCCCCAACTGTAAAAGGTCATAACTTCTGGATCGAAGGTAGTCAGAGCTAGACGAGTCCTTTCCGACCCCAGTTTAAACAGATTATTCTCCACAAACTATCGCTAGGGTAAGACCCGAGTTTCTGGGGATTTTCCGGACCTGTTGGACAGAGAACTGGGCCGTAGTGAGTCCAAAGAGTTGTGAGGAGTGGGCGGGACTTACTATCGGGTAGTAACAGACATGGCGTCCCTGGGTGGGCCCGACCCTAATGAGTAGGAGGGCCTTACTTTGACCAAGTCAGTAAAAACAGACGAGAGGGTCTGAATAGCTCACTTGGGAGACCAGCTCTTAGGAAATAGAGTTGGGAGCGACTGATGAGGCTTATCAGCCGCGACCCTTGCAGTAACTGTACAGCGTGCAGGCGAGGGAAAAGCTTCCGCTTAAGATGAACAGCTGCATCAAGAAGGGAAGCCAGTAGCCAACCTAGCCTAGACCCATCCCTGCTCTAAGGTACCCTGAGAGGCTTTGGGGGATAGGCGACTCGGAGACAAAGAGACCGAGGAGTACGACGCAAGGTCGTACGTCCAGAAGATGTAAGTAATTTCACAAGGAAGTGGTGAAATGCATCTGGAGCTCAAGGTCGAGCATCTGAGCACACGCATGAGGGAGCTCATTGGCGTGGAAATGATGAAGTGGACTGTTATGTCCAACAGAGAAAAATTGTCTTTGTCGGAGCCGAGAAGTGGGACAATACTCCCAGAGGACGGGAGGTCCCAGAAGAGTACGTGGATGAGGTCGTGCGGAGCGTGCATGAAGCCCTTGGACATGCAGGCGTACGGCCTACCCGTAAGGAGCTGGATGAGCATGAGCTTTGGATCCCAGTGAAACAAGTCCAACGCGTGCTACGGGGCTGTGAGGTATGTGGACAATACAACGCAGGCCGCCAAGGGCAGCGGTTGGAAGGATTGACCATCAAAAGCACGATCCCCTGGGGCTCAATCTGCATGGATGTAGCAGGCCCCATGGATAACAGAAAAGAGAGGTGAGGAGTACCTCTTGGTGCTGATGGACATGGTGTAACAGTGACAGCTGAAAAAGAGCAGGTCTTCCCCTGCAGAGGAACTCCGTTCACGTCACAGAAAGCCGGAAGGCGAAGGCACTTCTCCTTTTTGCCCAGAGAGGGAAAGGGGAAGTTGCAGTTTACAGTGTCATTGAAAACAGGACAGAAAGTTTGGATTAAAGATCAAGATCGGCCTGTAGTTACGGTGATCAAGTTGAAATTCAATGGAATGGATTTTGTGAAGCAAGTACTGCACTGTAAAAAAGTATTACTTATGAAGAAAGGGGTCCACGAGGTCAGTGTTCAAGCCAGTTCTTAGCTAAAGCGAACCAGAACATTGCAAGAATCAAGCATCATGCCATCCTGTGTTAGACTGGCTACTATTACAGGATGATTGCCATTCAAAGAACAACTTCAAGGCTTAGGACTAGGAGGGCCCTGAAGAAATTGGATTATGCTAAAGAAGAACTCCTGTCACAAAAGGATGGATTAAACAGGAAAAGGGACTGAAGTCGTGAGGAAGGAGTGGCGTCATAGACAACCACCAAGATCAATCCTGCAACAAAGTGTTGAAATTACACCCAACACCTGGAAGCAACCTGTGGACTTCACAGAGTCCTGCCTGACAGAGTCCTGTTGCCTCCGACAACTCCAGTAACCCTTTAACGACCCCAGCGATGGAAAAGGATTATGATTATGGATAAAGCGTCATGCTGCTTATGCTTTTTGCTCTACTGAACATCCAGAGTTTTTTTATTTTTTATTTGAGGCTTTTTGCCCATCAACCTGTCCCTAAGGAATCTTCCACATCCTGAAGAACCAACGCTTCATTCAGCTGAGGATTTTTGTCACTGTTAAAGGATCAGAGCGACCTGGGTTCTCTTCAACATTCATCGCTTCCTGAGAGACATCAAAACTCCAAGGAGGGGGTGTCAAAGAGCAGTGGAGTTTGAAGACTGCTGAGCCCTTGGTGACAACTGAGAATCTGCATCTTCACATCCCAGGCTGCTGAGGCCTTGGTGACGACTGAGGATCTGCATCTTCACATCCCAGACTGCTGAGCCCTTGGTGACGACTGAGGATCTGCATCTTCACATCCCAGACTGCTGAGGCCTTGGTGACGACTGAGGATCTGCATCTTCACATCCCAGACTGCTGAGGCCTTGGTGAAGATGGAGGATCTGCATCTTCACATCCCAGACTGCTGTGGCCTTGGTGACGATGGAGGATCTTCACATCCCAGACTGCCATCTTCTCTTTCCAGGGGATGAGGACGCAGACCTGCAAGAGGATGTTGGGTTCCCAGCATGTGAAAGGTCTGACCTCGCGGAGGGGGTGTCGAGAAAAGTCGAGCTCATCCCACTTCCCCATGCTGGAGATTTTAGTTTAATAGTAATAATAAATAAAATTACCGTAAAATTAATGACATAGGTGACATCAAGACCCAACAATAGAGTCAGACTGTAATAAAATGAATCTGGTTGTGTGTGTTGTTATTGTGTCCTGCAAACTTTGCTTTAATTCTACTTTTTTCTATTTAATCATAAAAAATCATAGTCAGGCAGAAAGAGAGTCATGAAACAGGAAGAGCTCATTTCCTTAATAAAGAGGAAGTTTCTTTCTTGCATCAGGCTAAAAATAGTTCAGACCATTCCTTATTTTAAAACATTAAAGGTTTTTAAAGAATAAACTCTAAACATTTTGAGAGATTGGATAAAACCCAGAGTAAAATACTTAAAATAATGACTTATAATTATGCCAATAATTAATATCGGTTTAACCAGTGGTTGATGTTGGTTTGATTATAAGAATATTTACACTTACTCTCACACTTGTGGAAGTACTTAAAGGTGAAACAAGTAACTGTAATTTGGTATCAGATAATTACAATAATGGATTATTATTGGGTTCTTTTCAGAAATGTCTGTAATAACTCACCTTATGATTATAATAAGAGTAACTAATAAGTTATGGTTATTATAACATTATAAATGAATGTTGAATCAGATAAACTAAAAGGTTATAAATGTGATTTTGACATTGAACTTGAAAAGGTGTAAAATGTTGTAACTGTAATTAAAGGTCACTGATGTTGTGTAGGAGGTAGATGGTAGGTGGAAGGACAGGGCAAAAAGGGGAACTGATAGGAGAACGGAGAAGATAAAGCCTTATTGCTAAACTTCAACTTGCCTAAGAAAAGGTTGGGCAGGAAACAGAGGTAGGAGGAACTGTTGAGCAACTTGGGGACATTAGAACAGAGATCCGGTCATAAGGTCTCCAGGGTGATGGAGATGAGATCATCTGTCCAAGCAGTCAGCCAATGAGATAGGCACAGCAACAAAGCTAGCCAATGCAAACGCACCAAAAGGTGGATAAACCCTTTATAAGGTGGGTGCAACAGAGGAATCTTTGGTTGGATCCTTCAGGCAGCTTCGAGCCAAGACGGAGATGGACAAAGAACTCTGCAGCTGAAGAAGAGCCGGGGCCACAGAACCGAAGACTGTTCTGCACATGGGGACCAACCCGTTAGCCCCGCAACATGTGGCTTCAAATCGCACTTCTCTCAACAGCTGGGTTTAGACCCCCAAAGAACAAGGCAAAGATGAAGATAAAGACAAAGGCAAAGAACAAAGGCAAAGAGGAAGAACTGGTGTGTTCCTTCCGTGGGACCAGAAAGATCGTGAGACGAGGAGAAGGGAGCTACAGAGCTGCAAGACAAGAAGCTGAGGACCGCTACGCGCATGAGGAAGTCACCCTGATGCCCGAGACCTGCTGCTCTAAGTCAGTACTCTTCCTGTACTGGGAACCTCCTGCTGCTGCAACACCTTCTTCATCATCAGGCCAGTTCTGGGGTTCAAAATGCCAAACTCTGTCCGTCTCTCTCAAAGTGTCCCTTTTTTAGTTCTCAGTGTCAGCATTAGGGAAAGATAGGCTAGATTATTGATTTTACTTATTTGATTATTTCTGCTAGTGAATTAAGCTGTACTGACCCTTGCAAAATTGCCTTACTAATAAAATAATTAGCATTAAGAAAATCTAAAAGATGTTGTGGACATTCAATTAATGAGTCACCTTAAAGTTCTTTGATGGTTGTGAAATAGCTATGAGGTTTGATTCTGGGAGGAAAAAGTAGAAATGTTTTATAGGTTGCTTTTAGCCAAAACTAAAATAATGACCTTGGGACTTAAATCTAAGTCACTAAATTTAATCTAGCCGTTAACAAGTGCCGTTATTTTAGGAAAGGAGCTACCGTTAACAGGAGTGGTTGTAGGGGTTATGTCGCTGTGAGGGCTACTCAGCGGATTGCCCCCCAACTGTAAAAGGTCATAACTTCTGGATCGAAGGTAGTCAGAGCTAGACGAGTCCTTTCCGACCCCAGTTTAAACAGATAATTCTCCACAAACTATCGCTAGGGTAAGACCCGAGTTTCTGGGGGTTTTCCGGACCTGTTAGACAGAGAACTGGGCAGTAGTGAGTCCGAAGAGTTGTGAGGAGTGGGCGGGACTTACTATTGGGTAGTAACAGACAGTATGCAACGCTGGAGGGCAAAAAGACTAATCTTTTACATGTTATCCATACATGTTACATGTTAACTCAATGAAACTTAGAAATGTAGGTATTGATTTCGTTCTATGATCCACAGCAAAGGGAAAGAGAAGCATATACGCCAAGCTACACGCAGATTTGTTGCCATAGCAACTGACAACAATGCCACTTCATGTTTTAGGATTTAACACCAAAAAACTAGATTAGCTGCCGCTTTTTTTGGTTTCCCCTCTTATTTCTGGTTTCCCCTCGTGATGCTGTGGATTTTACCCACTGGTTGCCTGAGTCCCTCTTCGCTCTTCACCGCTGAAGAATCATTGACAATTCCTGGTTTCACGGCTGGCAGTCAGATCACAAGAACTTACTTGTCTGCCCTCCACCGCAAGCCTCTTCCATCTACCTCCAAGGAACTCACAGTCAAAATCACACTGGAACCTGGATCATCTGAAGAACCCTCACCTGCAAAGATACCACAACCCCAGAAAGAACTGTACTTCTCCCCCTGGCAGAAACCCACCACTTTAAGTAAGGTCATTCCATTTCCTCAGAGTCCAACCTGTCCATCTTGCCATCAACTCCCCTTCTCTCCCACTGTCTTCAGAGTTCTGACGACTCTGGGTTCCCATCCACAGGACAAGAACCACACAATCTCATATTTTCATCATTGTCAAAATTAACTATCGGATTTCCTATTTGTATTTTTGCTCCTGTTCTCCTGATCAAATAACTAAATCAAAATGTACCAAAAGCAGGACGGACTGGCATAGGACCTACCGAGGGACTCCAGGTAGATTCCAGCTGAGAGATGCGCAGCGGCTTGCTCTTCATGCAGGGCTGGTCCAAAGTAGTATTTAAATTAAGTTACAGATAAAACTCTCTTTTATTCATATTGTATTTTTGTTCAGCTGCAGAAGTTTTACAGAATCTGAGCTGAGTGCTATGTCACTGTTTTTGTAGTGTCAGTTGTAGCTCTGGAAGAAGAAACTTTAACATATTTTCTGTGCATCAGAGCCTGGCTGCTTTTGAGAGAACAATTCCAAAAAAAAAAATCCAGCAAGGGGGGAAATAAAGTTGCCAAAACTGAAGAACTCTTGTCTGTTTCATAAGTGCAATATAAGCAGAATTTAATTTGGCCTGTTACCCCTCCTAAGAACGTCAGCATCTCTCACCATGTTTAAATCAATCAATCAATCAATCAAATTTTATTTGTATAGCACATTTCAGCAGCAAGGCATTTCAAAGTGCTTTACATAATTAAAATAAAAACAGAAATAATCAGTGAGAGAGAGAAATTTAAAAAAATAATAAAAAAAACAAAATAAAAATAAAAACAAAAAAAACAAACATTACATCATTAAAACGTCGAAAAGAAAGAAGAAAAAATTAAAAACATTAAAGACATAAAAACATGGAAGACATCAAAACCCGCACTCTAACCCTAATTTAGCCATAAGCAACTCTAAACAGGTGGGTTTTAAGTTGAGATTTAAAGGCACCCAGTGTTTCAGCTGTTTTACAGTTTTCTGGAAGTTTGTTCCAAATCTGTGGTGCGTAGAAACTGAATGCTGCTTCTCCTCGTCTGGTTCTGGTTCTGGGGATGCAGAGCAGACCAGAACCAGAAGATCTGAGGGGTCTAGACGGTTGGTACAGTAATAACAGATCTTTAAGGTATTGTGGTGCTAAACCGTTCAGAGATTTATAAACTAACATCAGTATTTTAAAGTCTATTCTCTGAGCTACAGGGAGCCAGTGTAGGGACTTTAAAACTGGTGTTATGTGCTCTGTCTTCCTGGTTTTAGTGAGAACCCGAGCAGCAGCGTTCTGGATCAGCTGCAGCTGTTTGATTGATTTATTAGTCAGACCTGTGAAGACGCTGTTGCAGTAATCAATGCGGCTAAAGATAAATGCATGGATGAGTTTCTCTAGATCGTGCTGAGACATAAGTCCTCTAATCCTGGAGATGTTCTTCAGGTGATAGAAGGCCGACTTTATGACTGTCTTAATGTGGCTCTGAAGGTTCAGGTCAGAGTCCATCACTACTCCCAGGTTTCGGGCCTGATCGCTGGTTTTTAGTTGTAATAACTGAAGCTGTGCATTGATTCTAGTTCGCTCATCTTTAGGTCCAAAGATAATAACTTCAGTTTTGTTTCTGTTTAGCTGGAGAAAGTTTTGGCATATCCACACATTGATCTGTTCTAAGCATCTATTCAGTGATTGGATGGGTTCAGAGTCATTTGGTGACATTGTGATGTAGAGCTGTGTATCATCCGCATAATTGTGGTAGCTAATCATATGTCCTGTTATAATCTTTGCCAGTGGGAGCATATAAATATTGAAAAGAAGGGGTCCTAGGATTGAACCTTGGGGTACCCCACATGTGACCTTTGACCTCTCTGATGAGAAGTTTCCGATTGAAACAAAGAAATCCCTGTTCTTTATGTAAGATTCAAACCAGTTGAGCACTGGACCGGAGAGTCCGACCCAACTCTCCAGCCGGTTCAGTAAAATGTCATGGTCAACAGTGTCGAAAGCTGCACTGAGGTCCAACAGAACCAGCACTGTGGTTCTCCCACAGTCTGTATTTATATGGATGTCATTGAACACTTTTACAAGGGCCGTCTCCGTGCTGTGGTGAGCACGAAAACCAGACTGGAAGGAGTCAAAGCAGTTTGTTATTGTTAGGAAGTTATTTAATTGTTTAAAAACAGCTTTTTCAATAATTTTGCTGATGAATGGGAGGTTGGAGATTGGCCTGTAATTCTGCAGTAGGGATTTGTCTAGATTGTTCTTTTTTATAAGTGGTTTGATAACTGCTGTTTTCAAAGCCTGGGGGAAAACACCTGAAGAGAGCGATAAGTTTACTATTTGGATCAGATCATTAGCAACAACAGGCAGGACTTTCTTAAAGAAATGTGTGGGTAGGACATCCAGACAGCAGGAACTGGAGCTTAATTGACTTATAATTTCTTCTAGGGTTTTATAATTTAGTAGTTGAAATTGGGTCATTTTTCCTGCATTTGTTTTGTTTGGGCACAGCATTAGTACTGTCTTTGGAGTGGATGTGCAGATTAATCCTCTGATCTTTTGAATTTTCTCTGAAAAGAAACTAGAAAACTTGTTGCAGGCGGCATTAGATTGAAGTTCAGGTGGCAACGTCATTGGAGGATTTGTGAGCCTGTCAACAGTGGCAAATAAAGCTCGAGCATTGTTAATGTTTTTGTTTATGACATCTGCAAAGAAAGCTTCTCTGGCATGTTTTAGTGTTGTGTGATAGTTACGTAGTCTTTCCTTGTAGATGTCATAATAAACGTGCAGTTGACCTTTACGCCATTTCCGTTCGGCCCTACGGCTGAGTTGTCTTGCAGATTGAACTACTTGTGCATTTCTCCATGGAGATTTCTTCCTACCAGTCACAACCTTCACCTTAGTGGGGGCAATGTAATCAATGATATCTGAAAGTTTGCACTGAAAATCATCCACCAACTTATCTACGTCACTATAACTTAAGAGTGAGGAAGAAGAGTAGATTTGATTAAATGTTTCTGCTGTGTTTTCTGTGAAAGTACGTTTTGTGACAGTAGCTTTTTGTTCAAGTGGGTTAACGGATAAAGAACTGTCAAAGAAAACAGCAAAATGATCCGACAGGGCAATATCAGTTACAGAGACATTGGAAATATTCACACCCTTACTGATAACCAGGTCCAGTGTGTGTCCCTGAGTGTGTGTTGCTTGTTTGACATGTTGTGTTAAACCAAAACTCTCTAATATATTACAGAGCTTTTTAGCCCCTCGGTCTTGGGGGTTGTCAACATGAATGTTGAAATCACCGACAATTATCAAACAATCGTAATCAATACATATGAGAGATAGAAGCTCATTCAAGTCCGCAAAGAAATTTTCCACATATGTTGGTGTTTTGTATAGAGTTAGTGTCAAAGTTCGTTTGTGGCCTTTTACCTCGATTCCAAGATATTCAAAAGACATAAAATTACCCAAAGAGATTTTACTACAGTTTATGGTATTCTTAAATATTGAAGCCACGCCTCCGCCTTTTTTGTGTTTTCTATTTTCACTTAAAAAATTGTACGTAGGAGGCGTTGATTCAATTAGTACGATTGCTTCATTATTGTCATTCAGCCATGTTTCTGTCAGAAATAAAACATCAATATTATGCTCAGTGATGAAATCATTAATTAATAGAGCTTTAGAACAGAGAGATCTGGTATTTAAAAGAGCCAGTTTAAGTGACTCGGAGGCTGAAAGCTCTTCAGTCTGAGGTTCCTGTACACTATGCCCGCCACTTGGTTATGTCATTCCATGTACGCTTTTCCTGCCAGCATCTTGCACCCTGCTGTTATGTGCTGGACTGTCTCAGGGGCCTCCTTACACAACCTACACCTTGGGTCTTGTCTGGTGTGGTAGATATGAGCCTCTATTGCTCTGGTGTTTAGGGCCTGTTCCTGTGCAGCCAGGATGAGAGCCTCTGTGCTGTCCTTGAGTCCAGCTTTCTCCAGCCATTGGTAGGATTTCCTGATATCAGCCACTTCAGTTATTTGTCAGTGGTACATCCCATGTAGGGGCTTGTCCTCCCATGCTGGTACCTCCAGCACCTCATCCTCTGTTCCCCATTGTCTGAGACATTCACTGAGCACATCTTCTGTTGAGGCTTTGTCCTTGATGTATTTATGGATCTTGGATGTTTCATCCTGGACAGTGGCTCTCACACTCACTAGTCCTCTGCCTCCTTCCTTACGGCTCGTGTACAGTCTCAGGGTGCTGGATTTGGGGTGGAACCCTCCATGTATGGTTAGTAGCTTCCGAGTCTTAACATACGTGGTCTTTATCTCCTCCATTGGCCATCTAATTATTCCTGCAGGGTATCTGATTACTGGTAAGGCATAGCTGTTTATTGCACGGATCTTGTTCTTGCCATTGAGCTGGCTTCTCAGGACTTGCCTTATTCGTTGGAGTTAATTTGGCTGTGGCTCCTTTCCTTGTGACCTCATCGAGGTTGCCATTTGCTTGTGGTATTCCCAGGTACTTGTAACTGTGCTCTATGTAGTGAGACCCCTTCTGTGTGGATGACCTTCCCTCTCTTTGTAACCATCCGACCACACTTCTCTAGTCCGAATGACATCCCAATGTCAGTGCTGTAGATCCTGGTGGTGTGGATCAGTGAGTCAATGTCTCACTCGCTCTTGGCGTACAGCTTGATGTCATCCATGTAGAGGAGGGGATTGATTGTGGCCCCATTCTTGAGTCAGTATCCGTAGCCAGTCTTGTTGATGATTTGGCTGAGGGGGTTCAGGCCTATGCAGAACAGCAGTGGGGACAGAGCATCTCCTTGGTATGTGCCACATTTGATGGACACTTGTGCAAGTGGTTTGCAGTTGGCTTCAAGGGTGGTAGCAACATCCCATCGAGTTTGCAGTGAAAGCTCTTAGGGTCCTATTGATGTTGTACATCTCTAAGCATTCAATGATCCAAGTGTGTGGCATTGAGTAATAGGCTTTCTTGTAATCAATCCAAGCTGTGCACAGGTTGGTGTGTCGGGTTTTGCAGTCTCGGGTGACATTGTGGTCTACCAGGAGTTGGTGTTTGGCTCCTCTGCTATTTATGCCTATGCCCTTCTGTGCCGTGCTCATGTATTTATCCATGTGCCCACTTATCTTAGCCGCTCTGATGCCTGACATGAGCTTCCATGTTGTAGAGAGACTGGTTATTGGCCAATAGTTGGATGGGACTAAACCCTTTGAGGGATCCTTCTGGATCAGGATTGTCCGCCCTTCAGTTAACCATTCTGGGTGAGTCCCATTTTGTAGCCGCTGGTTCAGTTGAGTTGCCAGTCACTCATGAAGGGCAGTGAGTTTCTTAAGCCAGTAGGCATGGATCATGTCAGGTCCTGGTGCTGTCCAGTCCAGTTTTTCATTCCTGAGACTCTTTCTTGGACATCTGCCACAGTGATGGTTACTGGGGCTTGTTCAGGGAGGTTGCTGTGGTCCTCTCGTAGAGAGATTAACCACTGTGCATTGGGGTTGTGGGAAGCCTCTCTTTCCCATATGCCTTTCCAGTATTGTTCAGTCTCCAGCCTTGGTGGGTCTGCTCTGTTGTTAGTACCCTGCCATTGGGAGTACACTTTAGCTGGTTGGGTGGAGAAGAGCCGGTTAATCCTCCTGGCTTCATTCGCTCTTGAGTATCTCTTTAGGCGGCTGACCAAGGCTTGGAGCCTTTGTTTGGCAGTTTCGAGTGCTTCAGGTATGGGTATCTGGCTGTGCTTCTTAGGTACTGATCTTTTCATTGTACCCCTTTGGAGTTCTGACAGCTGGCTCACTTCCCTCCTTGTTATCTTGACTTTAGCCTCTAACCGTCTTTTCCATGGTGGTTATTTGGTCTCATGGTTGCTCTTGTAGCCAAGCATCTCAAGGATTGCTGATGCTGAACTGCATATCGGCTCATTGGTTTCTGTTATGGTGTTGGTAGGGATAGTTCTTAATGCTGCATTCACATCTTCAATGAGACTTTCTGATGCTACTTCACTCAACCGTTGTAATTGGGCCACGATTTGGGCCACGATTCTCTCTACAGGTCAGTTGCTGCCTTCTTCAGCTTTGATGAGTCATTTCTTACCCAGAAACTGCTAGTTGGTGTTGACTCCCCTCTGACCTGGCGTCCTGGCTCCTCCCCCTTGCCTCGTCAATCTGAAGTTGTGATAGCAGTTGCCGTTTGCGGATGTTGGAACACTGAGCTACTAGTTGTTTGGCAGTTAGTGTTGACTAGGGATGTCGAACTAACCATTCCTTTCACATTCTTTGCATGTAACCCCTCTGACTAGGGTTACTTGAGTAGTAGCATTCCAACAGATCCATGTTTTCACCTCTCGCCCATTTCCGTCTTGTTGTTCCAGTAGCCCATTTGTCATCAAGGTGCCAGAGCACCTTGAGTCAGCATCTGACTCAGACCTTGTTTGGCCGGGCGACGTCTGAGCCGGCCTGTTATGCTTATTATCAATGTCTCTCATGATATGAGGTAGGCTATATAGGTCAAAGGGTCTTGCCTAAGGACCCACACTGGATAGCTCAATGTCACTGTTTTATGTTTGCCCCAGCCTGGATTCGAACCCGGGTCTTCCGGGTGAAAGACTGGTGACTTACCCATTGACATTACATATATATACGTTCCCACCCTCATCTATGGTCATGAGCTTTGGGTCATGACTGAAAGAACGAGATCACGGGTACAAGCGGCCGAAATAGGTTTCCTCCGCAGGGTGGCTGGGCTCTCCTTTAGAGATAGGGTGAGAAGCTCGGTCATCCGGGAGGGACTCAGAGTAGAGACGCTGCTCCTCCACGTCGAGAGGAGCCAGTTGAGGTGGCTCGGGCAACAGGTGGATGCCTCCCTGGTGAGGTGTTCCGGGCACGTCCCACCGGGAGGAGGCCTCGGGGAAGACCCAGGACACACTGGAGGGACTATGTCTCTCGGCTGGCCTGGGAACACCTTGGGATTCCCCCGGAGGAGCTGGAAGAAGTGGCTGGGGAGAGGGAAGTCTGGGCCTCCCTTCTGAAGCTGCTGCCCCCGCGACCCGACCCCGGATAAGCGGAAGAAAATGGATGGCTGGATATATATATATATATATATATATATATATATATATATATATATATATATATATATATATATATATATATATATATATTAGAGGTGTGCCGATCGATTGGTCACCGATCATAATCGGCTGATTTTCGTGAAAAAGTGCATGATCGGTGATCATTGGCTCTTGTTGCACATACCGATCACCCACATCTCATTTTGCAGCCTGCCTGTGCTGCTGGTCTCCTCTGTCCTTCACACTGCACAAACGTGCAGCAACAAATCCTAAGCGATGTTGAACTATAACGCACTGAGTGAATGGGGAAGTTTGCATGTTGCGGCGGAAAATTGAAGCACGTCAAAATGCATCAACACGACGAATCTAATGTGGCATAAAAACAGTGCCATACTTGACGGAGTTTGGCTACATTGAGGCTCACTGCAGTAAAAAAGACATATGGAGGATCAGATAGCAGGTAAAGCAGCACACAGCTACAAACACTCACCCGGATTAGCATGACGGTCAGAAAGCTAAACAAATAACCCGCAAAATTATTTAAGTCTTTGAGCTGCGATGTAAGACGCTGGTTCTGCTCTCGCTGTTGAACCGCTGCTACGCGCTACAGGTAGTAATATTTCACAGACGGAGCGCCGCTTCTGCTCCACCTGGTAGTGACTCTCACACCGAACCTCTGTTTAAAGCTGCAGCATCTAACCTAAAATAATTAATTTTACATACGTATTAAAACTTTCGCTGTCCTAACATGAGACAGATAATCTCTAAAAAATAATCGATCTCCTCCCTGTTCTGCATAATTACTCCGCTCAGTCAGAAACAGCCACTCAGAACTAGCAGTAATCAGCTAGCCGCCATGCTATCAGGAAGTTTTCATTCAGTAACTCAGGATTGTTTATTGTAATGGAACCTGTATTTGCCTTTGAATGTTAAGTTTTATACTAGAATTTTTTTGGCAATGTTGAGAGGTTTTATTTTGGATCTGCATTATTTAGCCTCTTCAGAGCCTTCATATGTTATCAGTCTGTTAAAGATAGTATTACCGATAGCAGTACAGTTTGCAGAATGCCTGTTTTGTTTAGTTTTCTTCTTGGAAAAAGTTATTAAAAACAAGTTTTTGTCTAAATTATGGTGAATTCATGGTTCCTTTTTCCACATAATGTAACCTGTAGTTATGATAAAAAATAAATAAATAAATAAAATTATGTGATTGGTATCGGTGATTGGCCCTCATGGGTGATCGGTATCGGTATCGGCAGGAAAAAACCTCATCGGCACATCTCTAATTATATATATATATATATATATATATATATAATGCTTCTTTGTGTGTGTGCTTTGGAGTTTCTTGAATTGCTACAAAATAAAGCTGTATTTCCCTCAGCCCATTGGCTGCAATGTTGACACCATGATATGCCATGAGACCTAAATTCTGAACCTCATGGCATGGAGTGCATCTCAGTTTTCCATGTCTGGTATATAACCATTCATTTTAGCTTTAAAACTGGTTATATTGATTCTGTGTCCAGACAGACGGATTATCAGTAGGTCTAGTAGTAATAGGTCTGTTTGTTCTGAAGATCCTGCAGCTTCCACTTCTCTTCCTAACATGGCGCCTCCTCACCCTGACTCTCATACTGATAGGAGGAACCACAGAGGTCTTTTAAGTTAAAAGCACATCTTCTGAATTTGGGATATTTTTCCTCCAACAGGTTCCAGAGGAATCACCTCAAACCAGATGTTGGACTGGATTTTATTTCAATATCATTTGTAAATGTTAGAGCCTCATTTTCAACAGTTTAGCTATATAGGTTGGAAAAGGTTATCATTTTGGAGAAAATCTAATCAACATCAATATTTCCACTAAATAAGAGGCAACAAAAAAAAGTTTGATAGCGGAAAAGGCTCTCAGACTCTGAGCTCAAAGCAAGATGCTAGAGAGCACCACACAATTTTTTTTTAATATTAGACAATTTAATTTCCAATAATTATCACGGTAGAAGCCATTTGTATGTTAAATACTTAATGAAACATATTTACCGTGTTTGATGTTTGTTGTGAATGACGTATACTCACAGACGAATGAGATAATTAGTCCAAGTTTGTCCTTTATTGAACGTTCAGAAACTGCAGTGGCTGTAAAGTGCCACAGCAAAGGTAAAATAACCGGAACAGGTGATCAACTCAAAACCATTCGCACCTTTTTACTCTTTCTCCATGTCGTTTAAGCACACCCGTTGACGTGGCAACGGGTGTGCTTTTACTTAAGTACATAACATTTAGTCCGCTACGATATCAGGTTTTCAGGCTTGATATTTATTTTGCGCTCCCCTCAACACAGCGGTGACTGATTAATTTTTAACTCCTGCTCTGCTAGTTATTTTGGTAATGGCACAGAATTGTGCAACACCTTGTTGAAACAATAATTACTGAGATTATTATTTTTGTTGGGTCATTAATTGTTAACAAGTACCCAGAGTTAGCACAAATTTTCTTTTAACATTTTACAAATCATGTTTCACAGACACAACTATCCGAAGTTACACACAAAAATGCTTATACGGATTACAAAATCCAGTATTACACATGCACAGATATTTTGAGGCTATTTTCACTCCATACAACTTGATGAAAAGAAAACATTTGTTTAAAAAATGTATAAAATCTCTAGAGAACCAAATCCTTTTTTTCCACCCTCCACCCCCCCCCCCAAAAGAAAAATCTAAATTATGCATGAACCTTATCCTTATGACTATCTACAATTTAAATACAAATTCCTGTGTATTTTGTGACATATAATGAGAACACTTTTTTTTTAAAATTGATATAATAAAATTGCCGTTGTATGGGGTAGCAGGAATCTGTATCATTGTCAGATGAAGTGTTGGATCCTGCTGAAACTTAAGGTGGCAGCACATTTCTCACTCTGACTCTGGGAGTAGGATGAACTGAGACCAAGAAGAAGAATCGTTCCGTTTTGTTTACTGTGTTGAAACAAGACTATTGACCCGTCTGCTTCGGTGAAATGCTGCATCACTGTTGAAACACCAGTGTTTAGTTCTCTTATTTTGAATGAAATGGTCGGAAGCTGTAAGCTCATTCCCGGAAGTTTTTCTTTTTTTCTTTTTCCTGTTTTCTGGCTGCAGAAAGAGAAAAAGTCGTGCAGTCGTGCTTAGCTTAGGTTGATCGTATGTTCGAATAAAACCTGTGGCGCGGCCGAACTGACCTCACATGGACCCGAACCGAATTATCCAGGCTCTGAAGGGCACAATCGACCCGAATCTGAGGTTAGCGGCGGAGAATGAGCTTAATCAGGTGGGGGAAACAACGCTTATTTCTGCGTCTCTCTGCGTTATCAGGCCTGACAAAATAGTTGATGAAACTGATCCCAGGCAGCTGGAACAAAAGATTCAGAGCCATTCTGACAGGCAGGTTTGTTGAGCTGCTGTTCCACAGCTGTCTGGCCTGCTGTATTAACATCTCAGCATTGTTAGCAGGAAAGACTCTCGGGAAGGGGTGTTTTAATCAGCCAGACAGTGTAAGGATACAATCAATGAACTAAATGATATTCTTTAATTGCTGTCTAATTTCTATGTAAGATGTAAGACAAAGCTTAGTTACCAAAATATTTTTGGTATAACGACATTCATGTGTATTGAAATCATCACTTTTGTCGGTGTTGATGCGACTTTAGAACTTGAGTAATTCCCTTTGACATGCTGTCTGGGCTAAGTCCTGATCAATGTTGATCCATTCTTCTCTTATTTGTGTTTATTTTTGAAATCTGACCACCATTTATAAACAGGGTTAAGATTTGGGCCAGTAATCTCGTTTTTGAGCCACTTATTCCTGGTAATGTGTGCTTCATTATAATTTGGTGGTAATCCACAAATCAAATCAGATGGTTGCCCATGGATGTCTTGACCCCACTCTTTCTGCATGCTAATGTTAGGCATAATTGTGAGGAAGCCCATGACCTTGTAGGAGAAGCATGAAATATGGGATGCACTATCAACAGCACACAGGGCTAATTAATCACATTCAGATGGATGGTCAGTGTGTATGTATGTATCACATAGAAATCACGTGGTACCAGGATGCACTGAAGAAAGCAGGTGAGTCAGAGATGGCGGTGTAATCCTTTGGGCAGTACCCTGGGTCTTGCTATCCCTGTGAATGTTACTTTTACATACCTACTCAAGCATTGTTTCAATCCAAGCATCACTCTTTATGAAAGCAATTCTTGATGTCTGAGGCCTTTTTCAGCATAGTAGGTACATCTTGTATGACATATCTGAATGGAGCGCTGTATAAACAACCGAGATCCATAGCGGCTCCACCTCACAGCTTACAAGACTTAAAGAATCTGCTATGCTACAGCACACCTTCATGGTTCTAATGGGCTCTGTACCGCCAGGTGATCAGGGCTGTTTTAGTAGCAAGGGTTTTTTTATAACTTAACTGTACTGTAAAGTTATCCGCAACTTTCTCCATTACTTATCTGCAGGGATCCTTGGTCTTCACAATGTTGAAATATGGGATGCATATTTCAACATTGCATGTTGAAATATGCAATGTTTCAACATTGCATATGTTAAAGCACATGTTCTTTAATGTGCTGTAAGGCAAACTTCTGAAAACAGACACAGAACATCTTGATTTAGACTTTAGATTAAATTAAACACTAATGGACTCTATTCGACGAGTTCAGAATTGAGTTGGAGGGGATTTTATTCAGAGATGTAAATGTAAAGAGGGTGAATAAAATAGGCGGCACATTAATGTTTTTAACACATACATTTGTAATAAGACAGTGAGATTTGTGAAAATATCTATGAAAAGAAACACACTCCAAAAATTAAAACAAATTAATAATAATAATTTGCAATTACTTATTAAAATCAAATCTTTGTCTTGTGAAAGAATCTGCGAAGTTTCTCATCAATGTCTTTTCAAATTTGAGAGAACTTCTCCTTACTCAGGGTTTTCTGTCTTTTTCCTGACCTCTATTATGTAGCCAGGACTTTCAGGTTAGCTTGACAAACTTGATTTTTACTGCCTTTCTGACAGTAATCATCTTTAAGAATGACCATGATAAACTTATAGAACCAGCTGGTAGAAGAGTAGCAGAATGTGCTAAGCAGTTTTTGGAAGAAAAGAAAGCTGGCTTCATATATAGGAGATATTTTCAACCAGATCAATACAACATCCTCATTTCTTACATTAAGGTTTGAAAAGATAAATGGCTTGTTTCATTCTTTGAAATATTAGTTGAAAGATGGATGAAATGGTTCATTTTAAATCTGAGCTAAAAGTTTAAATGATCTTTCTTTCTGTGTTTCAGTCCTATAAGATCATCAACTTTGCTCCCACCCTGCTTCAGATCATTGTGTCAGAGCAGGTGGAGTTTCCTGTCCGCCAAGCAGGTAAGACTTTAAACTCTTCAGCTGTCTTTGGGGTCAACTGTTTAATTTTTCTCCATTAGTGAAAAGGTTTAAACCTTCCCACTAGTGGATAAATAATTTGTTTTAACAAATTTTAATGTTTTGCTGACTACAGGTGGAAATTAGCATTTGTAGCTACAATCTGGCACAGCACATCTCTGGTTAATGTATGTTGTTCATTGTACCATTTTTGAAAAATTCATTCACTCATTTTGTGCTTAATGGAAAATATTTATATTTTTATATTCTTTCTTATGCGTGTCCATAGCAGCACGGACAGGTGCAGCAGCTCTGAGCTTCTCTCGTTATCAGTGTTTTTATGGTACAAACAGTACGTAATTGAGGACTTTACACAAATGCACAACATAGTCGCATAGGACATTCCTCCCAACGGGCAGGAATGAGAAAACAAAAGTGTGGATGCAGAGCTGGTACCTTGGCACAGTTACAGAGAGGGCCACACAAACTGCCTCTGCCCAGCATTTTTCTCTCAAATGCCAGGTCCCTCATAAATAAGATGGATGAGATAAAGCTTCAGTTGGCAGCAAACAGACTGGTAAACGACAGTTGCATTTTGCTAATCACGGAGACCTGGCTCCATTCATTCATTCTGGACTCAACTATTGAGCTGGCAGGACACACAGCACATAGATATGTTCTGTTCCATTGTGTTCTGTTCCTGGTTTATTTGTCAGACGTGTTGGACGCTCTTGACGTGTCGAATGCTCAAAATGCTCCAAACCACGCCACAATGGGCCCTCGATGCTCCACATAGACTTTGAATGTAAACCAGACGCGCCTGTGAACTCACCTTTACAATCGAAGGATCTGAATGTCATCAATCCGTCCATCCATTTTCTACACCTTAATTTTTTACACCATTTTTTACACCTTAATCCAGCAAGACACTCCAGGACTCCAGCAAGACACTTCAGCCAAGAGGAGAGGTACACCCTGGACAGGTCGCCAGTCCATCGTAACACAGGGCAACACGGAGACAGACAGGACAAACAACCATGCACACACAGTCACACCTAGGGAGAATTTAGACAGTCATGTTTTTGGACTGTGGGAGGAAGCCGTAGTACCTGGAGAGAACCCACTCATGCACAGGGAGAACATGGAAATTCCATGCAGAAAGACCCCGGACCGGGAAACAAACCCAGGACCTTCTTGCTGCAAGGCAACAGTGCTACCAACTGCGCCATTGTGCAGCCTAAATTGGAATGTTAAAAATACCTAATAAAAATTAGGTATTTTTATTAGGGGTGTTGGTGTAATGATGTATTATCCACCCTCTCCACTACTGTCCCTGAGTTTATTGTTGTCATGGTTACTGCTGTATACATTCCACCCTTTGCTACTCCAGCACAGCTCTTAGCCATTTGAATAATCCCCTCAGTCAGCAACAGAACAAACACCCAGAGATGGTGCTTGTGGTCACGGGTGATTCAAATCATGCTGATTTGAAAGTAGTGCTCCCTAAATTCCATCAGCACATTAAATATGCCTCCAGGACAGCGTTTCTCAAACTTTTTCAGGCTGAGGACCACTTAACCCATTTAGCAAACACTTGCGGACCATCTAACCCAGGGGTGGGCAATCCTGGTCCTCTAGGGCCAGTGTCCTGCAACTCTTAGATGTCTCCCTGGTCCAACACACTTGAATCCAATAGCTGAATCACCTCCTAAGTGCAGTCAGGTTCTCCAGAGTCCTGCTAACAACCTCATTATTTGACTCAGGTGTGTTGAAGTTGAGACACATCAATCAATCAAATTTTATTTGTATAGCACATTTCAGCAGCAAGGCATTTCAAAGTGCTTTACATCATTAAAAACAAAAACACAGAGTCATGTAACATTGAATAAACAATAAAAAAAAAAAAACTTGCGCCCCTTTTCTAACCCTTTGGAACTTTAGTTAAAACGCAGTTTAACTGGGACTAACCCATTCGGACTTTAGCTGAAATGCCGTCAACTGAGACTAACCCTTAGAACTTTATTTGAAATGCTGTCAACCGGGACTCTAACCCTTATTTAGCCATAAGCAACTCTGAACAGGTGAGTTTTAAGTCGAGATTTAAAGGCACTCAGTGATTCAGCTGTTTTACAGTTTTCTGGAAGTTTGTTCCAAATTTGTGGTGCATAGAAGCTGAATACTGCTTCTCCTCATTTGGTTCTGGTTCTGGGGATGCAGACCAGAACCAGAAGACCTGAGGGATCTAGACGGTTGGTACAACAACAGATCTTTAATGTATTGTGGTGCTAAACCGTTTAGTCATTTATAAACTAACAACAGTATTTTAAAGTCTACTCTCTGAGCTACAGGGAGCCAGTGTAGGCAAGGGAGTAGGAACAAATTTATCATTGGGGGGAACACATATCGGAAACCTGAAAGTTCCGTAAATAGCTTGAGCAAAAATGTCAAACAATGGTGTCATCAAAGCGTTACTCAAATCTGACCCCTTGTGATAGGTATTTTTCTCGATCCTTCATTAAAAGAACCACAGACAACGTATATGAATTTTATGACCAAGCTTCTGCAGAAGGAGAAGACTCGGCAAACTGCTCCGAGTTTGCCGAGTCTTCTCAGAGCATTCTGTGAATGCTCTGTGAATGCACAGAGCATTCTGCCTTCTCTCTGCTAGAGCAGGGCTTTTATTTGGGAAAACAAAACAATAAAACAGATGGCAAGCTCTATCTAACACACAGGTCATCTAGCTCTTTCCCTTGAGCGCGTATGGCATATGGATTGCTGCTCGGCGTGCAGAGATGTCAGAACCCCCAAACTAAAGAGTGAGGATCTTAAGCGTTTCTTCACTGGCATTGAGACGAACCACCCTATTGGTTCAGGAACCCCTTTGTAGGCAAGAACTTCCCCTCTACTCCAGATTAGGGGTCCAACACTCTCTGCAGCTTGCAGTGACTGAGATGTATCCACCTGGGTCTTTCAGCAATCTTTACAGCTGTTGGTGTTGTCATCAGCACCTGGAATGGTCCTTCCCACCGTGGACTCACCCAGTTCTTTCGTTTGATGACTTTAATGTAGACCCAGTCACCTGGCTCGATGGGAGCGGCCTCCTGCGAAGGAAGAGAATCAGAAGGCAGTAAATTTGCACTGGACACTTCCTTCAGTTTAAGAGTTCTGATCATATAATCTGCTAATGTTTGTTCTTCATCTGCTTTCTGTAAGTCTGGAGCAAACAGAGGCAATCTGTAAGTTCTCCCATTAATTATTTTAAAAGGTGTTAAACCATCTGCTGTTAGGGTGAATCTGGCCAGGGTCGGCCAGTGTCTGTCATGCATTTTCTTGATCTGCTTTTCACAGTACCATTTGTTCTTTCCACCAGCCCTGTACTCTGTAGGTGATAGGCACAGTGGTTTTTCAATGTCATTCCCAAGTGAATAGAAATGTTTTGTTTCACTTGTCACTGTAAACAGTCTGTGGAATGCCGTGTGTTGGCATAATAGTTTTGCAAATAGCCTTAGCTACCGTCAAAGCATCTGCATGCTGTGCTGGAACTATTTCAACCCATTTGGAAAAAGCTTCAATCATCATCTAACAGCATTTGTTAATTCAAAAGTTCATAACCAAAAAATAATAATTTTATGTAAGAATTTTGTAATTATATAGTATTACCTCACCGTTTCCTTTTCCCCTCCTTTTTACACATGGCATTTCCCATGTATTACAATCACTTTTGCTTCAAATAAAGACTTTGGGAGGATTAATGGTTCTTTCAGGTGAACTCACAGGTTTACTGCTTGTAGAAGAACTTTTAGCAAGGACATCCTTTTAATTACAGGTTTACCTTTCGGTTTTTCTTTGTTAAATTCAGCAACGTTGAACATTTCTATTTTATTTCTCTAAAATAAAAATCACCATCTTTAATTTAAACTAAATCTCAAAACCTCTAATTTAAGATTTTTCTTTTTGAATTTATTGACAATCAATCAAATCTAGATTAAAAAGTTTTAGACTGAAATTTAGAAAATGTTGCTCTTATTCACAATCATCAGTTTTTAGTAGCCATTTACATTACCACGTTGCTTAAAGTCTCAGACTTTCACTTAACCTTGTATTTCAGGCAAGTTAACAACGAAAGTTTTTTATATTTTAAATTCAATGGTCAATTTCATTCGTTACTCAATTTTGCAATAAAATTTCTCTCTTCAAACACATATAAATATGAAACATGTTAAAAGCTGTAGCCTCTTTTATCCTGTACAATATTAACCTTTAAAATGTAGAATGTAAGTTTATGTTGACTTAGTCTGAGTCACGTCTCACCAGAGATCAATGGATTTCTCTAAATTTGTTGATCTCAGTGCTGCAGACTGTGGAGCCAGCAGGCAGCCCTCCTCTCAAGGCCTAAGAGAGACATGAGGCTGGATAATGTCCAGGTCGGTACCTTACTCTGATCGCTGACCCCTCCAGATAGACAACCAAAGGATCATTTCACCAAGTTGGTGTTATAATCTCATTACGACACATTAAACATTGTTGTCTGAGGATAATTTTATTATTTAGTTTTATCTTTCAGCTTCGCCTCCTTCAGGAAAGTAATAATTCCACTTTTAGCATACAAAGAAGTTGTTCCCATGTTTTCTTTTTTCTTTTTCTTTTTTTATTTCAGTGAGACGTCTCTCAACTGGCTTTTCTTTGAAAGTGTAGGAATACTTAAAAAAAAACAAAATAAACACCAGTATTTCTTAAAATGAATTATTTCTCACTTGTGAGGTTTAAACCTAATTTTTTAGTAACATTAAAAATTATTTTGCATGCACTGATTTCGTACAGGAATTCAATTTCTTTTATGGTTTTACTTTACGTGTCCCAAACTGCATGTACAGTGGGGAAAATAAGTATTTAGTCAGTCACCAATTGTGCAAGTTCTCCCACTTAAAAAGATGAGAGAGGCTTGTAATTGACATCATAGGTAGACCTCAACTATGAGAGACAAAATGTGAAAAAAAATTTGAGAAAATCATTTTGTCTGAATTTTAAATAATTTATTTGCAAATAATGGTGGAAAATAAGTATTTGGTCAATAACAAAAGTTCATCTCAATACTTTGTTGTATATCCTTTGTTGGCAATGACAGAGGTCATTACGTTTTCTGTAAGTCTTCACAAGGTTGGCACACACTGTTGCTGGTATGTTGGCCCATTCCTCCATGCAGATCTCCTCTAGAGCAGTGATGTTTTGGGGCTGTCGGCGGGCAACACGGACTTTCAACTCCCTCCAAAGGTTTTCGATGGGGTTGAGATCGGGAGACTGGCTAGGCCACTCCAGGACTTTGAAATGTTTCTTACGAAGCCACTCCTTTGTTGCCCTGGCAGTGTGCTTGGGATCATTGTCATGCTGAAAGACCCAGCCACGTTTCATCTTCATTGCCCTTGCTGATGGAAGGAGGTTTGCACCCAAAATCTCACAATACATGGCCCCATTCATTCTTTCATGTACACGGATCAGTCGTCCTGGTCCCTTTGAAGAGAAACAGCCCCAAAGCATGATGTTGCCACCCCCATGCTTCACAGTTGGTATGGTGTTCTTTGGATGCAACTCCGCATTCACTTTCCTCCAAACACGACGAGTTGTGTTTTTACCAAATAGTTCTACTTTGGTTTCATCTGACCATATGACATTCTCCCAATACTCTTCTGGAACATCCAAATGCTCTCTAGCAAACTTCAGACGTGCCTGGATATGGACTGGCTTAAGCAGGGGGACACGTCTGGCACTGCAAGATCTGAGTCCCTGGCGTCATAGTGTGTTGCTGATGGTAGCCTTTGTAACATTGGTCCCAGCTTTCTGCCGGTCATTCGCTAGATTCCCCCTTGTGGTTCTGGGATTTTTCCTCACCGTTCTTGTGATCATTCTGACCCCATGGGCTGAGATCTTGCGTGGAGCCCCAGATCGAGGGAGATTAGTAGTGGTCTTGCAGGTCTTCCATTTTCTGATTATTGCTCCCACAGTAGATTTCTTCACACCAAGCTGCTTGCCTATTGCAGATTCAGTATTCCCAGCCTGGTGCAGGTCTACAATTCGGTTTCTGGTGTCCTCCGACAGCTCTTTCGTCTTCACCATAGTGGAGTTTGGAGTGTGACTGTTTGAGGTTGTGGGCAGGTGTCTTTTATACTGTTAACGACTTCAAACTGGTGCCATTAATACAGGTAATGAGTGGTGGAAAGAGGAGCCTCTTAAAAAAGAAGTTACAGGTCTGTGACAGCCAGAAATCTTGCTTGTTTGTAGGTGACCAAATACTTATTTTCCACCATTATTTGCAAATAAATTCTTTAAAATTCAGACAAAATGATTTTCTCAATTTTTTTTTCACATTTTGTCTCTCATAGTTGAGGTCTACCTATGATGTCAATTACAGGCCTCTCTCATCTTTTTAAGTGGGAGAACTTGCACAATTGGTGACTGACTAAATACTTATTTTCCCCACTGTACATGTCTCTATCATTTCATCAATTTGATCTGGTGGTTTGTCTTTTTGGGGTGTGGTAGAGTGTGATCATGCTGAGGATTTCTCTTTTTTGTGGTCTCCTTGCTCCACCACCCCTCCTGTCACCCCGTGCAGCATTTTTTGAGGGGCAATTTCTTGCCCAGTGACCAGTAATGCCACAAATCCAGCAGCCATTTGAATGCCGTGGATTTTGTGGGGTGTTATTTTGGGGTCGTCGCATATTGTGACCTCCTCTGTCTCTGCTTCTTCTGTGGCCTTTCGTCGGGCTATGGGAAAAGGCAGAGGTTTCTAAACCTCCAAATTCATCCAGGTGAAAAACATCTGATCCTTTTTTTAGGTTTTTTAACTACTTTTGCAGCATGGCGTGCCCACGTCATCAATTGCGGGACAGAGGCAGTTTTGAGTTCAATCAGGTTTTTTCTTATCCAACCACCAATTTCGGGGCAAAAGCCCGTCAGCAAAGCGTTTTTCAGTTGTTGCTGATATGCACTTTTCTCATCTTCATTAAACGTTATTCCACTATGCACTCTAAACTCCTTTTCAAAATGCAAACGGAAATCATCTACTTCTTCTCCAGCTATTTGGTTAATACCTACCAAGTGGCATTAATTTGCTTCTTTGCGGAAATTTACTTTGACTCTTTCACATAATGGATCCCATTGTTTTTTGAACGCTTCACTCAGTTCTGGATTAGGTCCTGCAGCGTATTTTATTGGACCTAATCTACCATTTTGATCAGTTATTTTTCCAGTGTAATTTCCTCTTACTTTTGCCCAGTCTTTCCCTATCGAAGACATTGCGGCTTCTCCTGCTTCTACCCAATTCAATCTATAGGAATGAGTTAAGCCAGTCATGTCTTGTACCCATATATCGGGATCCTCTGATGCAGGTGTTACTCCTTTCACAGCCTTCCTGGCCTCTTCTAAGGTCCAGGGTCTAAAAACATAAGTTTTGTGCACCCTCCTCTAGTGAGGGGTACAGTTGTGCTGCTGGGACTGCAGCGGCTGAGACTGGGGCGGATGGAGCTGCTGCAGCGGTGGGGGAAGGGGTGGCTGCAGGAGCTTGGGCTCCCTGCACCGCTACAGCATTCCGTGTGCTTGGGTTGACTTTATTATCTTCCATCTCTACAAATAAGTCTTCAGATTCTTTTAACCATAATTTAGCACAGCTCAACTCTTCCTCCTTTTTCGTCTTTTTTCTTCTCCATTACACAGTTCTCCAAAGTTTTCACTACAATTTGTCATTGATCAAATTTTAATTCCCCATCTACTCCATATTTCTTTTTCCACTTAGACAGTGCTACCAGGAAACCTGGACAGCATGTACTTTTCGTCCCCTTCAGGGCCCTCAGCAAGTGAGGAATTACAAGACTTTGTGTTTCCCATTATTTAAAACACTTGAAATTTTAGCTTTGGAATTTTTGTATCACGTGCTCTCTCAGAGAAAGTGCCGTAGGTCAGCGCTCACTGCCTTCTGTAGAACAGGCTTCTACTTGGAGCCTAGCTTCCAAGCAGTTCTTCAATTTGGATTCTAATTCTGAAGACAGAGAGTTTTACTCTGAGAGAGAAGCACCATTCACTCCTTAATGCACACACCAACAAAGCAGCAGTAACAAAACAGCAATATCAGCACAGTAATAACAGAACAGGTAATAACAAACTTCCTATCCGCATGAGGACTTGCACTTAAGGGGTCTCCTCGAAAATAAGGAGGCTCTAAGAGCCTTACCTTTTGCCTTTAGTTGAAACTCTGTCAACTGGGACTCTAACCCTTTAAAACTTCTTTAGTCAAACCGCCATTTGACAAGGACTCAAACCTTTATAACTTCATCAATTTTAAAATGCACTTACGTTTCTGTAGTTTTCGGGTTGTCCAGTTGGATCTCGTCACTCCGCCGTTGGCAGACAAAGTTGGACCTATGCCGCCGGCCCAGCGAAGATTTTAACTTCCCGGGTCTTTCTTTCCAGGTTCTGTTGACTCTGGCCGTGCACGGATTCAGCGCGTCTTCCTCTGCCTGACAGCGGTCGGTATGAGAAATCCCGGGTTTCGGCACCAAAAACGTATAGGTATTTTTCTCGAACCTTCATTAAAAGAACCACAGACAACGTATATGAATTTTATGACCAAGCTTCTGCAGAAGGAGAAGACTCGGCAAACTGCTCCTCCGAGCCCTTCACAGAGCATTCTGCCTTCTCTCTGCTAGAGCAGGCCTTTTATTTGGGAAAACAAAACAATAAAACAGATGGCAAGCTCTATCTAACACACAGGTAACCTAGCTCCTTCCCTTGAGAGCGAACTTTGGAGGGAACAATAAGTTCTCAGGAACACAGATATTCAACACAGCAATCAAAAAGTATTCGCATAAAAGTAATTAAAGTAATAACATTAAAGTAATAACAAAAATACCAAAAAAATCTCTAACACCTTGTAACGTGTAATCTAACATGTTACTATTTACAATCCAATAAGCACATTAAAATTATCCAAGTCACTCTGTGTTTGTAAATTTTTCGTGAAAACACACATTGTTGCTTTCTTCTTTTTCCGTGGGGAGATACGTTTCATGTGTAACACCAGCAACACAAACGTAAACGATGGAGGGAAAAGAGATGCACATTTTCTAGCTGATGGATGAATTTTTCATTGAGTAATCAAATTACTCTTTCAAAGTAAATATGCCATCCCTGGTAATAAACCAACTACACTATATATCATGTTTGTAGGTCTGTCACAATAACAAATTTTAATTTATGATAAACAATACTGTTGTTTTGAGACCATTTTTTAGTAATATAAACTTAATGGCAAAATAATAATGCAAGAACACAATCTGAAAGATCAGTAAACTTTAAATTATAATGAACATTTAACACTGAAACTGGAAGACGTTTCAAATATCCAAAATAAATAAAACGACAAATATAATACATTTTTAAGTCTTTGTAAATAAAATTGTCCTTCAAAAAAGGACAATTTTAGCACCAGCCTGAAAGTTTTTATCATACAGTTTTTGGTAGAAAGAGAGAAATAAAAACAGAAATGATAAATCATGCTGATGGAAATTATTGAATTTGTTTTAATTTATCATGAGCACGGAGCTCGTTTCATTGTGCGCGTTGAAGCGGACATGCAGCTGCACGTGCCGACCCCGCCGCATGCGCAGCGTCTCGTGCACCTCTGGATCTTTGCAACTCGGTGCGGATCACTAAACGCCGTACCGCTGTCTTGGCTCAAAAACGCGCTCAACCCAAACTCTTAAAACCGCGACTAGAACTCAGCCTTCCAGAGACAAAAAGGGAGATGTAAGCTCGGTGGCTGGGTTGATACAATTTACAATCAGTCTACAGTTAACTCACACATTATGGATAACGTAATGTCATGAGCGCGGAGTTCCTACCTGTAACTAGTCCGGCTCCTTTGCTGGGCTGGCAGTTTTGGCGGGCCTGAATCGCTGCCAACAAAAAACTCCGCTGCTTCTCCAAGACGATGAACTAAAATATGCATCCAGTTTTTGGCTTTTCCTTGCTCTCTTTTTTTCCATCCTTTTCACTTTGCTGCTCCATGGAGCTCCACTCCTGTTAACTTAGTCCGTAAAAATGCTAGCTAGTTTGCCATCTGTTGCCAAGAGACTGATGATGACGTTGGTGGACCATAGACATAATATAAGGATAGACGCCTCATGGACCGCTCTCGCCCATTGTCGCTGACGAGATTCAGGGCGGCCATCTTGGAGCGGTCCACCACTCCACTCAGCGTTATGTGTTTAGCAGGCACAATGACGTATCGGCGCATTTAATCGATTATGACATGCTTTTTTGTTACTGGAAACCATATTCAAACATCTATCAAAGCTACATTTATAAACAATTGTATTTTTTAAGTATGTTTTTAATACATAGTTCAGCATATTTAAATATGCTTAGTGGCTATAACAATAGAATAGGAATGGAATATTCTGATATTGATGTATGATGAGCATATTACAAAGCACACAGCTGTTCATAATTTATTTATTAAATTATTTAGTAATATCTATAAATATTTATATAACTATACAAACACAATTACAATAATGGCACAAGTAAATAATGATTAATATTGAATAATATATATTGGATACATGTTGGATACATGTATGTTTATACATACATGTATCCAATGTATGTATACATTGTAGAACTCGTTTTCAGCCGACGAGTTCTAATTTCAGAGTGATTCAGCAGCTGAGATTGAGTCCAAAATCCAATGTGAGATTCATCCGTCTCTCTTTATAGATATCTCCCTCTTCTTCCTCACATCGTGTCTTTATTAAACTTTCAAAACAAAAACGGAAGATTTGGGATGTATTTTACTAGTGAAAGAATTACATATAAATAATAGTCTTTACCACCTGTGTAAACTTTGCTGGTGAATGTTATAACACATAAGTTTTATAATATGTGTTACATTGCTTCATTTCTAATATAGGCTCTTGTGTCAGATAATCTAAGTCAATGTTAGAGAATAATTCATTTTTTTAGATTTACAGAATCTCAGTTAGCCTTCATAGCGGGGCTGAACCCCGTATTACACCAAGCACTGTAGCTAGTATTAGCTGGTATCTCGCCAGTGAACATAAATACAGTAAAGTAATATTCCAGTCACAATATATACACAATAATATGTCCATCTTACTTATGAAATGTTGTTTGTGGAGCCCTCACATCAATAATCCATAGATCCGAACAACAATATCCCTCAGTGCTGAGGCATCTTCTGCTGTTTTGATTGAGCAAAGTAGGAGGGAGTACCGCTCCAAGATGGCTGCCGTATTTCCTGTGCCGGAGCAGCCAATGCTGGGTCTACTCTTATATTATGTCTATGTGGTGGACGACTGGTGACAAGTTTTACCCAAAATACACTTGGAGACAATAGGGACGATACTCTTGTAATTTTGCATGTCATAGAGTGAAATGTAAGAATAAAGATAATGCCAGTCAAGTAGCATGATATTTCATTCAAAATTTTACTCCCACAATGTCACTAAAATCAGTCGGTCTTGTAAAGTTTTAAGCAACCATGAGTAAACAATGTCTGGGGCAGCTTACTATATAATTCACTGGGGCAGATTGCTTCATAGTTGTATGTATACTTAGCTCATTAAGAGCGGGCTCTCCTTAAAAGCACAGGAGTGGATGATTTTAAACTTGAAAGTTTTTCGCAACTCAGGTGAAATTATGGGTGGGGGACAAATGCGCCTCCCTTCAGTATTTGGGGGGACACATTCCATCCATGTAATCCATCCATCCATTCTCTATACACCCTTGTCCTTAGTGAGGTCGGGAGGGTTGCTGGTGCCTATCTCCAACTAACGTTCTGGACGAGAGGCAGGGTAGTCGCTTATCCATTATTATTTTTAACACAATTCTTTGGTATGCTAACTGTAGTGTTGCAGTTTGAGCTCCTGTCATGGAATATTAAACGGTCATTTACATGCAGTACCTCACGGATCATTTGGGGGCGCCCTCGGACCACCAATCCGGGGACCATAATTTGAGAGACTGCTCTACGCGAGCTAAGACACTGGAAAAAGCCTACTCCAGCATCAAACATGTATACAGGACCAATCGGCGCCCTCATTTGGGCTCCTCTGATCACATATCACTGCTTATTCCAGCACACAAAGCAATGAGCACCCCCTAAAATAAGGTCTGAAATAAAAATCTTGGCTTGACAGTACCACTCAGCAACTGTAGGACTGTCTAGTAACCACAGACTGGGACATTTTCTGGGACCCGGACCTGGAGGTATTCATCTCAGCAGTACTTGGCTACATCCACCACTGTGCTAAAACCATCACAATGGACAGGCACAAATGGGTGTTTCCCAACCAGAAGCCCTGGATGAACAAGGTGCTCAAGGGAACTGCTGAGGGAGAGAAATAGTGCTTTCAGACCTTTTACAACCAGAGGGTTGAGGAGGAATTCAGCAGCAACAACACCTGGCAGGTGTGACTAGGGGTCCAGCCATCACCAAGTCAGCAGCTATGACCACAGAAACACCACTGAAATCTTTGGAGATGCTTCACTGGAAGCAGAGCACAATCATTTCTTTGCTTGTTTTGCAGAGCCCCTACTGTAGCCGACATCCCTTCACAACCTGACCATCACTGAACAGGAATTATGGAGAAACTTCAGGGAAGTGAACCACCGGAAAGCATCTGGACCTGATGGTGTGAAATGGAGGAGGGTGCTGGGGAACTGTGCAGACCAGCTAATTGGGTTTTTTACCAGCATCTTAAATTATTCCCTCATCTTGTGCGCCATCCCATGTTGCTTAAAGTCCTCCATCATCATCCCTTTGCCAAAAAAAGAACATTAGCAGTCTCAATGACTACTAGCCAGTGGCACTAACCCCCATCATTATGAAGCGTTTTGAGAAAATTTTTCGGTGTCACATCACTTCTCATCTGCCACCCAAACTTGACCCCCACCAATTTGCATGAAGAACCAACCGGTCTACTGAGGATGCCATTGCTACCGCTCTGCACACCACATTGAGAAATGTGGAACAGCAAAGGAGCTATGCGAGGCTGCTCTGCCTGGACTTCAGCTTGGCTTTTAACACCATCATTCTGAGGAAACTAGTGAGGGACCTGGGACTCTCCCACAATATCTGCTGCTTGATCATGGACTTCCTGACAGATCGCTCCCAGAGGGTGAGTAAGATCCCACCTGTCCGCAGAACTGAGTGTGTGCTAAGCCCCACAAGGCTGTGTGCTAAGCCTCCTATTCTACAACCTCTACATCCATGACTGTAGCCCCATCCAAACAATACCATCATAAAATTTTTTGATGATGCTACGGTGGTGGGGCATATTTCTGGAGGAGATGAGACCACATACAGAATGGAGATGAAACAATTGTCAACTTTAGGAGGTGCATACCAGGCATTCAGCTCATCATAAATGGGGAGAGGGTGAAGATGTTGCCAGATTTCAGATTTCTTTCATCTACTGACTGCACCAGTTGTAATAAACTGGGGGAAACCCGGCTACATCTACTCTGCCCCAGTGCTCTCCCCCAGTACATCCTCCTCCTTGCCAGTAGGTGCAACATGGCCCCCTTCCCTCACTCTATCCCGTACCAGCCCCCTGACCCAACCTCCTTCTCCAAGGCAGCTTAGTTGCCCCTCTCGTTTCTTTCTCTCCAAACAGCCTCTTCCACGCTAAACGGCTGATCAGGTGAGGGCAGAATTGAGGAAGCTTCGACCCCAAAATGCTGCAGGACCCGAGAGAGTATCCCCTGGGTTTCTCAAGATCTGTACTACCAAGCTCAGGGGACCATTACGACAAGTCTTCAACCTGAGCCTGCAACTTGGGAGCATGCTCACACTCAGGATGACATCATGCATCATTCCTGTCCCTAAGAAGAGCAGACCCAGTTAGCTGAATGTCTGCAGACCGGTGGCAGTCGCAGAGGGAATCCACGACCAGTTCTGATAGGAGGGGAAGAAGTGGAGGTCATGCAGACCTATAAATATCTTGGCCTGTGGCTGAACAACAAGCTGGCCTGGACAAGCAACACAAAGCAACTATATAAGAAGGCCCAGGAGGCTGAGATCCATTAACATCTGTGGAAAGCTGCTGGGGTTACTTTACCAGTCTGTTTTCGCCAGCATCTTGTTGTAAGCTGTGGTGGCAGTGTCTCCTATTATGTTCGTTTCTGAGGTACAGCAATAATGTTCGTGGGTCAATTTGACCTGGAGAGTGTTTAGTCATGCTATAGTGTCAGAAACCAAAAAATTTCTCCATAACTTTTTTGTATCTGATTATTAACTCCAATACTAACCATTTCAATCAATATTTGTGCAATTATGTTTCTTTTATTTCTGACAAATAAAGGATCAATGATGACAATTTACTCATTTGGACATAAAAAAATGTGATTTACATTTTTTATGCCCGCTGAAAAAACCTAAACACAAAATTACACTAATCCTTGAAAGTGATTTTTTGTAAAAAAAATTTTATTACATTTATATATTTTTTGAAGGGGTCATCTTTATAATTGAACTTGAGACACTTTTCTGCTCTGGGTCAAATTGACCCGCTGACTAAAATCAAGACAAATGAGTCCTGAAGATGATCCTCCAGCTGGATGTCCAGTTTAAACCTGCATGTTCAAAATAAAACTGGGTTTTTCATCACATGCTGCCCAGATTTTTATGCCATATTTAGCTGGTGTGGAAGGCATATATTGCCTAAATGAGCAGTGACCTCTGAATGCCAGGGGTGATTTTTATGAATGCCACCTTTTCATCTATTGTGACATCAGGGCCTGGGTTATAGAACAGGGGAAGTTACAACCCACATGTCCCACATTGTTCTATTATCTGCTAGTCTGTCTTGTCTGTCGATTGTCAAATCAGATTACTCTGGAGAAAAGTCTCCAGAAACATGACCCGAAATATTACCCTGCCTGTCTCTGCATCCCTTAGACTGGCTGTTGATTCATCCTTTGACTTATAAACTCTGGTCAGAATGAGGACCTTCAAATATGCATGTAAATGCATTTGGTCCAGCTCCTTCCAGTTCTCTCCAAAAACCCGCCTTCCTTTTAGATTTGTCATTTCAACAATGATTTCCTGTATTGCACCAGGCCTGAGTAGCTCAAAGACCAACTTTATGTCTGTAATGTGAGTTTCTGCCATCCTAGTTGGCCCTGGAATGATCAACAAGAAGTTCCAGAGCTTCCAGGGTTTTCATCTTCTTATTTCCCTGCGGCTCATTTCCTGATCTCTGACAGTGACGATATCACGTGTACCTTCATTGTGTAATGTGTTTAGGACTCCCTTGCAGAGAGTATTTATGTTTCCCCCCCACTTCTACTGAGTGTCCACTCAGTGTGGGTGCAGTTTTGTCCAGGGGAACAGAAAAGGTTCCCATCAAAAGTTGTATGAACACCTTCTTTCTGGCAGCTTCCTATTGAAGTAAAGAGAATTGTGAAAGAGTGGGTTTGCGTGTGTGTGTGGTGAAATATGTCTCATAGGTGCAAGAAAACAAATAGAATTGGACTTTTTTTTTTACCTTTTTACCCTTCAACTTGACTGCAGGGTCAAATTGACCCAAACAGTATCTATGTAACAAATAGACCTAGGGGGGGCTGCAAATGTGTAAAATGAACCATTTTCATTTTATACATAGAGTGCACCTATTAAGACAAATAGAAAAAGTTTAATGCATAAAAAATACTTTTATCTATTTTTAAAAAATGTTTAAACTTTGAAACGGTCAATTTGACCCACAACATAATAGGAGGGTTAAGACCTTTCCAAGCTGGAGAAACAAATTAGACTGGCTAAGTGGTCGATACAAGGCACTGAGTGTTGGAGCCTAATAAGAATTAGATCCATTTATTTTTTGCTAAATTAATTTCCACAGATTTAAAGCCATATGAATGGTAGATCTATTTATTTATGTATGTATTTATTTATTTATTTGTTTTGTTTAGACCCTCCTCCTGGTCAGTCAGCCTCCTGCAGTGATTAACAGGCAGAAGCAGCTGTTGGGGCTGATCTCATTGTTTGGTGAAGGAGTGAGGAGTGAAATGGTTTTTGTACCACAAATTAATGATTTATTTGAAGTCAACTCTGAGATAATTTTTTGTTGTTATTTTTGTAAGTAAAAGAAACTCCTTTGAAACAGGAAAAGTCTCCGCGAGTGCTTTTTATTGTTTTTGAGTGAGTCGAAAACCTCCTCCTGAGAAACTACTCTGGCATTTTTGTTTTCTGGAACTTTTTGTGATGCAAGAGTGGCCATAACAAGAACAAAAACCTTCACCGACAACTTGAAGAAAAGCGCAAAGTTGTGGGATCCAGCCGATCACTCACAGAAGAACAAAGAAAGCAGCCAGCGGGCCATGAGTAAAATCAGCTGATTGAGTTAATGAATGAAAGCGCAGCTGCGCTGCAGAGAAACAATCGATCACCACAGAAAGCAAAGTTGTGGATTTTGGAAAAGGATTGCAACAAAAAAGGATGTTAATGGATGAACTTATTTGAAAGTGAAGGCATTGTGTGATCATTAACAATGTCTGACCCTGACACTCCACCTGCGTCTGAGGACATATTAAAGGTGCGCGTACTTTCGCGCAGAGGCAGATTGGGAACCTGCACTAGAAGGATTAATGAAATAAAGGCTTTGATGACGGATGCAGGAAATGTTGATGCAGTCAATGATTCAGTACAAGCATTTAAGGAAGCTGTGGATGAGTTTAAAAATGCTCATAAGTTGGTTCAAGAGCTCTTATCAGAGGAAGAAAAGGAAAATGATTACAATGACTGGTTTGAGCCTCGAATAACTAATCTAAATTATTTTTTGAAAGATGTTGAAACATGGAAAAAAGACATTGTACAATCAACAATCAGGCCATCTGACAGCATATCTAATGTATCACAGAAATCAAAGTCATCTAGATCATCAACATCCAGAACTTCCTCAGTCTCTTCAGAGTTAAAAAAGGCCAAAGCAGAACAGGCTGCTGCATTGGCACGAGTTGCTGCCTTGAAAGAAAAGCATGTTTTGCAAATGGAGGAAGCAAAATTGAAGTTAAAGATGGACCAAATTGAGCTAGAAGATGGTCTTGCAGCATCAACAGCTTTTTAGCTGTTGATGGTTTTTATTTTTAAAAACCTTACAAAGTGAAGAGGTGGTCCAGAAACCATCTTTAGGTGATGGCATGAATGAATACTACAGCTCTCCTCAAGAACCAGATTCGATGGAGGGCCATGTGGAATTTATGCAGCTAGGTGCTATTCCAAAAACTCCACTTCAACAGACTATTTTTGGGAGACGTAAATCTTCTCCCAGGAGTTTAAGCACAGCAGAGAATAAAACTCAAAATAAGAATCTCACTGAAAGTGAAACTGAAGCTGTAACTTATGATCATAATGCATCTCAAACTGCACAGGTTTACCCAGATGTGGCTGTTACTGCTAATAGTGAAAATTTGAATGTTGTCATTCAAAGACAAAATGACATAGCAGAACTTATTGTCAACCATCAAAACCTGTCTTTGTTACCTCTGAGAAATACTCCCATGTTTAATGGTAACCCATTAGAATATCAATCTTTTGTTCATGCATTTGAACAATTAATCGAAGACGAGACTAAAAATGATAAAGACAGACTGCATTATCTAGAACAATTTACATCTGGTTTGCCAAAAGATTTGGTTCACAGCTGTTTACATATGGGAGGAAGTAAAAGCTACAGAGAAGCTAAACAACTATTAAAGGAACACTTTGGAAATGAAGTTAAAGTTTCTGAAGCTTATTTGGATAAAGACTTGAACTGGACAGCGATTAAAGCTGAGGATGGAAACATGCTGTATGCATATGCAATGTATTTGAGAGGATGTTGATAGGTATTTTCCTAGAACCTACATAAAAGAACCACAGACAACGTATATGAATTTTATGACTAAACTTTTGCAAAAGGAGAAAAACTGTCAACTGCTCCTCCGAGCCGTTCACAGAGAGTTCTGAAAATCTTTGGGTACAGCTTGTCTTTTATTATCAAACTTCAAAGAAGGAGGATAGGCAAGATAGACAGCAGAGGAAAAACAGCAAAGGACGTAAAACATCGTACCCAAACACAACAAAGGTCGTAAAACAATTTACCTAAACAACTAGCAACCCAGTTCCAGATGCGATATCTGATCTACGGTCTGAGCCCGGTTCAAATCTCGGTCAAACTGTTTCACATGAAGATGAACAGACAGTTGTGACCCCCAGGTCAGTTAATACACACACTAAAGAAGAGAACACTTTAAACTGACTAACATTAGACTGAATATGAACTAAAGTAACACCAAAATGATAATACCAAAAAATCTCTATCAGATGTTGTAACGCAATGCAAGATTTACAGTATTTAGAGGAACTTGAAATTCCATCAAATTTAAGGCTGTTAGCATCCAAGCTACCTTACAAGCTGCGAAAAAGATGGCAAACCACAGCTTATGAGATACAACAGAAAACTGGCAGGAGAGTCAGATTTAAACATCTTGTTGAGTTCGTTGAAAACCACGCTAACATGCTTTTGGATCCATTGTTTGGAGACCTTCAAGACCAAACAACAACCAAAAAAACATTACCAAAAGGCAAAGGTGAGCTAAAATCAATAAGAGGTAAAAACAGTAGCTTTGCAACTTCAATAGTTACAGAGAAGACAGGATGTGCTATAAAGCAATCAGTTTTGCCTCCACCACCGCCTGAAATCACACCCAGTCCCATCATCCCTTACTGTGGATTCTGCCAGGGTAACCACAACTTAATTGACTGTCTGCGTTTTAAAACAGAGTCACATGACAGTAAAGTTTAATTTTTGAGAAGTCACGGATATTGCTTTGGTTGCCTTTGGTCATTTAAGCAAAAATTGTAAGAGGAGACTAATGTGTCAAGTTTGTCAAATGAGACATCCAACAGTACTACATATTGTAAGTGCAAAAGTTTCAAAGCAGGACAGTCAAACTGAGTCTGAAGAAATTCCCATAAGCAGTGCTCTGGTTTCAGCCAGTGATGCAACCGGGGCCGGGAGAGAATGTGCACTTGCAATTGTTCCCGTCCGAGTTAAGGTGGCAAAAGGGGACAAATATATTCAGACCTATGCTTTCTCGACCCAGGCAGTACGGCAATGTTTTGTACTGAAAGCTTGATGAACCGGCTAAATTTGAAAGGACGCCACACAGAGATACTTCTGCAAACGATGGGACAGGAAAGGCCTGCAGGGACCTATGAGGTCAGAGGACTAGAGGTGGGAGACTTGGAGGGTTGTACATACTTGGACCTGCCGAAAGTTTACACACAGGATAGAATACCTGTCTCAAAAGAAAACATCATCACACAAGCCGATCTGGAGAGGTGGCCTCATCTCGGGGCTGTCAATTTAAAGAAAATTGAGGCAGACATTGAACTCCTCATTGGAATTGATGTTCCCCGAGCGTTAGAGCCATGGAAAATAATAAACAGTCATGATAATGGACCGTACGCAGTGGAAACAGTACTTGGATGGGTGGTAACTGGACCACTTGGTGTTGATGGTACCACAGAATATGTTGGGCCTATTCTGTGGTATTCTGTCAAGTAACAGAATTTCTGTTACTGTATTGAAGGATCTGCTCATCAGACAATATAACCAGGATTTCTCTGAGAACATGTATGATGAGAAAAATGAGATGTCTGTTGAGGATAGGTTTTTTATGAAGATTGCTTCTGGCTCATCATATATTAAAGACGGACACTATTACCTACCACTTCTTTCAGAAATAGACAAAGTTATGCCTGATAACTATAAAATGGTTAAAGAACGCACACAGCATCTTATGAAAAAATTTAAGAAGGATACGTTGTATGCAGAAGAATACACATCCTTCATGGAAGACATTTTGAAAAAGAGCCATGCAGAAAAGGTTCCACTTGAGCAGCTTTCCAGGGAGGATGGACATGTCTGACACATTCCGCATCATGGTGTTTACCATAAGCGAAAGCACAAACTGAGAGTGGTGTTTGACTGTACATCCTCATTTCAAGGAACCTCTGTGAACAAGGAGCTTCTCCAAGGTCCTGATTTAACAAACACCCTGATTGGGGTACTGTTAAGGTTTCGCCAAGAACCGATTACTGTTATGGCAGACATTGAGGCAATGTTTTATCAAGTTTATGTGGATGAAAAGGACAGGGACTTTCTGAGGTTTCTGTGGTGGCCAGAAGGGGACATTAGTAAACCTCTTGAGCTTTACAGGATGAAAGTTCACCTCTTTGGTTCTGTATCATCCCCAAGCATTGCTAAGTTTGCTCTGCGTCAAACTGCTGCTGACAACCGGAAGCACTATTCTGATGAGGTTATCAAAACCATTAAAAGTAACTTTTATGTGGATGATTGCCTCCGTTCAGTGGCAACAGTGAAGCAATAAAACTTGTCACAGACCTCACCAAAGTATGCAGTGAGGGAGGTTTCACATTGACAAAATGGGTCAGCAACAGCCATGAAGTGCTGGCAAGCATCCCTGAACATCACAGAGCTGGAGCATTTAAGGAGCTAGATCTGGATAAAGAAAAGCTGAAAGAACAAGTAACAGTTGAGTCTGCACTTGGACTCCACTGGGATACTCTCAGTGATACGTTCAGCTTTAAAGTGATCATCAAGAGTCGACCTGCTACCAGAAGGGGTCTGCTCTCCACAGTGAGTTCAATATTTGACCCATTAGGTTTTCTTTCTCCTTTCACCCTAAAAGCAAAACTATTACTCCAGGAGCTCTGCAAAACCAAGTATGGATGGGATCATGTCATTCCACAGGAATTTGCGAAGCCTTGGCAAAGATGGCTCAAGGAATTAAATCTGCTACATAACTTTCAAGTTGCAAGATGTATGAAACCTGAAATTGCTGAACTGCATCACTTTTGTGATGCAAGTGAGTCAGGCTATGGTACAGTAAGCTACCTCAGATTATCAAATCACCAAGGTCGAATCCATATCTGCTTCAGATTTGGAAAAGCTAGAGTGGCACCTCTAAAGCACATGACCATACCCAGACTGGAACTCACAGCAGCAACATTGGCTGTAAAAGTGGATCGAATGCTAAAGAAGGAGCTGCAATTACAACTCAAAGACTCAACTTTCTGGACATCTGTGTTGAAATATATTCACAATCAAGCTAAAAGATTTCACACTTTTGTATCCAACAGGGTTGCAGTAATCCATGACCTCTCCCACACCAGACAGTGGAGATACGCAAGTTCCAAAGTCAACCCAGTCGACGATGCATCATGAGGGCTTCATGTGGAATCTTTCTTAAGATCAAAATGGCTGACCGGTCCTGAATATCTCAGCAGAAAAAAGAGAACTTGGCCGAAGCCCACAGAAGGTCTGGAAGAAATACCAGCAAATGACCCTGAGGTGAGAAAGGAGATCACAATTAACAGTGTGATAATGGAGGATCAACATCCAATATGCAGGCTAATCAAGTATCATTCATCATGGAACCGACTTCATAAGACTGTAGCCTGTATACTAAAAGTAAAAAGACATCTTCTATGGCTGAGCCAGCAAAGAAAAAGTCAAACTTGCCTGTCTTCAGAACTGATGAAAAGGATGAAAGATCAACATGAGACCCGAAATCTGTCAGTGGAGGATATGCAGAACGCAGAGAAAGCCATCATTTGTTTTGAACAAAGGCACTACTTTCACTGTGAATTTACTTACTTGGAACAAAGCAAACCTCTCAGTTCAAGAAGTACCATCCTCAAACTGGATCCGATGCTTGATGTTGGCATCTTGAGAGTTGGTGGCAGGATCAACAAAAGCGCAATGCCAATCCACCAGAAAAATCCGATAATTCTACCTAAAGGTTCACATTTATCTAAAATCATCTTACAGCATATTCATTATCAAGTTGGACATTCAGGAAGGAGCTACATGCTTTTCAAGCTCAGGCAGAAATTCTGGCTCCCTCATGCAAACTCCTTAGCCAGGAAAATCATCAAGAGCTGTGTTTTCTGTAGGCGCATGCAGGCAAAACCTGGTGAAGAGAGAGCTTAGCCAAAAAGCGAAGCTCTCGATTTACCGGTTGATCTACGTTCCCACCCTCATCTATGGTCATGAGCTTTGGGTCATGACCGAAAGAACGAGATCACGGGTACAAGCGGCCGAAATGGGTTTCCTCCGCAGGGTGGCTGGGCTCTCCCTTAGAGATAGGGTGAGAAGCTCAGTCATCCGGGAGGGACTCAGAGTAGAGCCGCTGCTCCTCCACGTCGAGAGGAGCCAGTTGAGGTGGCTCGGGCATCTGGTAAGGATGCCTCCTGGACGCCTCCCTGGTGAGGTGTTCCGGGCACGTCCCACCGGGAGGAGGCCTCGGGGAAGACCCAGGACACGCTGGAGGGATTACGTCTCTCGGCTGGCCTGGGAACGCCTTGGGATTCCCCCGGAGGAGCTGGAAGAAGTGGCTGGGGAGAGGGAAGTCTGGGCCTCCCTTCTGAAGCTGCTGCCCCCGCGACCCGACCCCGGATAAGCGGAAGAAAATGGATGGATGGATGGCATGCAGGCAAAACCTGGTGAACAGAAGATGTCAGACCTTCCTGAAGACCGTCTGTTTCCAGATCCACCTCCTGTTAGTCATGTTGGCATTGACTACTTTGGTCCTATTGAAGTAAAAAGGGGACGATCTCAGGTGAAAAGATGGGGAGTCATATTCACCTGTCTGGTGAGTCGAGCTGTCCACCTGGAGATGGCAAATTTCTTAACCACAGACTCATGCATAAATGCTATACGCAGATTCATCTGCAGAAGAGGATCTGTGATGAGCATCAGAACAGACTGTGGGACAAACTTTGTGGGAGACTAAAAGGAATTACAAGAAGCGTTAAGAGAGCTAAATCATCAGAAAATCCAAAACACTCTCTTAGTAGAGGGAATAACATGGATTTATAACCCTCCTTTTGGGGCTCACCACGGTGGAGTCTGGGAAAGACTAATACGTCTAATCAAAAAAACCCTCAGATCTGTTCTAAAGGAACAAACACTGGATGATGAAACCCTGTCAACTGCACTATGTGAAGCGGAAGCCATCCTAAATGACAGGCCAATAACGTCAGTATCAAATGACCCCAATGACTTAGAACCACTAACACCAAACCATTTACTCCAGCTGAAAAGCAACCATACCACCAGGAGTCTTCGAAAAATCAGATCAATATTCAAGAAGAAGATGGAGACAAGCACAGTATCTTACAGATCTTTTCTGGAGACGTTGGATAAGGGAGTATCTCCCACTCATGCAAGAACAAAGCAAGTGGAACAGCAAAAGGAAGAACTTCAGCCCTGGAGATCTGGTTGTTCTCGTGGATAACTGCACCAAGGAGCGCATGGACAATGGGCCGTGTTATGAAGATTTTTCCTGATGCCAAAGGCTTTGTTAGAAGTGTTTTGGTTAAAACCAAAGCAAACGTCATCCAGCGACCAATAGATAAACTCTGTCTTTTAATGGAGGCAGCAGGATGAAATAAGACTTTCTAATTTTACTATGGACTGCTCTAAGTATTAGAAATGTATGGACATATGGATTATGAATATTGATTTTTGAAAATTGTAATTAAATGTAATGTTTTTGCTAGATATTTGGCTCCTATGAATATTATTTTGTAATTGTTACTTTGCTAAGGCTAACAATTAGGGGCCGGGATGTTGGAGCCTAATAAGAATTAGATCCATTTATTTTTTGCTAAATTAATTTCCACAAATTTAAAGCCATATGAATGGTAGATCTATTTATTTATGTATGTATTTATTTATTTGTTTTGTTTAGACCCTCCTCCTGGTCAGTCAGCCTCCTGCAGTGATTAACAGGCAGAAGCAGCTGTTGGGGCTGATCTCATTGTTTGGTGAAGGAGTGAGGAGTGAAATGGTTTTTGTACCGCAAATTAATGATTTATTTGAAGTCAACTCGGAGATTGTTTTTTGTTATTTTTGTAAGTAAAAGAAACTCCTTTGAAACAGGAAAAGTCTCCGCGAGTGCTTTTTATTGTTTTTGAATGAGTCGAAAACCTCCTCCTGAGGAACTACTCTGGCATTTTTGTTTTTTGGAACTTTTTGTGATGCAAGAGTGGCCATAACACTGAGCCTTCCATCTACTTGAAGAGAGTCCACTCTGGCAACAGTGGCAGAGAGGAGAACATTACAGAAACTTCAGGCTATTATAGACAACGCCAGCCACCCTCTGCACAGTGTCACCAGCAGCCAGGAAAGCAGGCTCAGTGGGAGACTGCTTCTTCTAAAGTGCAGGACCAGCAGACTGAGAAACTCCTTTGTCCCTTGTGCAATTAAACTCCTTAACTCCTCACTGGAGGCTGGAAGAAGGGCTAACAGGATACAACAGAGAGGGACTATGCAATCAAGCTGTTAATGTACTTTAGAAAAAAATTAAAGTTTCTATCTATCTTATTCAAGCACAATAACATTAAAAATAATTCTGATGCTGGCACTGCTTTATACCAGATGGTTTTCTTTTAAAACGTGTACTTACTTTTTCCTCCCTATCGTTGATGTACATTTCAGTTTATCAGAACTTACTGTAAATGTAATGAAAAGAGAGAGACAGTTCTCCAATGTTTTTGGTTGCTTTATTAAATCTCACTGTTTGTGTGTTCTTAGCTGCCATCTACTTGAAGAATATGGTGAGTCAGTACTGGCAGGACAGGGAGCCATCTGTGGGAGAGGTGGTTTTTCCTTTCAACATTCATGAGAATGATCGACAGCAGATCCGAGACCACATAGTGGAGGGTATCATCCGTTGTCCAGAGTCTATACGGTACACATACACACACAACATCCCTGTTATACTAAGTGCCTTCATAGCCCATACCATGACTTTAACCAGTACCAGTTCTATCCCTATCTTTAGCCAGGATTTCAGAAAGGGAGTTCTGCCTCAATATATAATGCATATAGACAATTGGCAGGAGGACAACATTTCGCATTTTGGTCCATTTCAGGATGGAAAAGTCTATCCAGATTGTTTGAAAAGACACATGTCTCTAGATAATATTGTTACTATTGTTTGTCTGCTATTTGCTTACTACCACATTTCTTTTAACCTAGCAGTAACACAAGAGGAATTAACAACTGTAATACTCAGCACACACTAATGGCGTTTTTGCACTGCAAGGAACGGAACAGAACTGAATGGCACGGAACGGGTTCAAAGTAGGGCCGACCGTGTTTGCATTAGGATTTCCAACCCGGTTCCACCCGGCTCTTTGGAACCACAAGAGCTGTGGTTCCAATTGGGCCGGCCAAGCGGGGCTGCTTAGAATTCAGTCGTTGATTGTTTTGCAGTCTGACATTGATCGGGTCTAGCTGGCTCTCACTAAACTGTTCTTACTGTATTTTGTAAAGAGTGCTCTTTTTAGTATTTTTATTATTATTTTTTTTAATTTGCAATGAATTCCTCCCAATATTCTGCTGTTACCTGGTCCCATGATGAGGTAATTTTTTTCCTCTGCTTACTCACTGATGAACGAGTACAGAATGAGCTAGATCGGTCAATGAGGAATGAGAAAGTTTTCCGCCGCATCGCTGAGGAAAAGGCTTCGGCCGCTACATTGAAACCATTGTTTAGTTTCAAAAATAATGATGTCAGGTACAGCTTTGATGCAGCCCTCAGTTATATGCAAACACAACAGGGCTGCAGTACGGGTGGAACCGGACCGAAACGTGCCGTACGGTGCTGTGCTGTTCCGTTCCTTGCAGTTCGAAAACGGCTTTAAGGCAGTGGTCTCAAACTGCATTCCTCAAGGGCCAGATAAAGTTAAATAAAAACAAATGAATGCAAATATTTAATTTTAGAATTTTAAAAGTCAATGAATTTGTATAACCAGTTATTTCAGTTTATAATTTTCAATAGTCCCTTAGGATCTTCAGCATGACTGTCTCTTTGCACTCTATTTAATGCTGTAATATGTAATGTTTATAAAAACAATATATTTTTTTACTCATTTGTTAAAAGTATCACTATATCCTGGCAGTATAAGACAGATAATCTGTGAAATAAATTGAGCTCCTCTGCCTTCTCCCTGTTAATCTGCTGTCATCTGAACAAATACATTGCTCTGTCAGACACAACCAATCCCTCGCCTTTGCTCTCTGCTATGCTACACCTCACTGGAACCTACCATGAAGGCTCAGGCCAGTTAGTTGTCCACCGATGACAGCAGAAACATGGTTTTCTTGGAACATTCAGTTTTTTCTCCACCGCTAGCATATTTAGAAGCACAAACACGAGGTTGATTGACAGTACTAAGACCCCCCTTCTAACTATGGTTGTTTTTGACTGGGAGCAGTGCAATTCTTCAGATTCCCGATATGTTCCTTGTGTAATCTCATGGGAAAGTCGAAAGAAATCAGCCAACATATCAGGACGATAATTGTGGACTTGCACAAGTCTGGTTTGTATTTTTGTTCAATTTCTGGATGCCTGAAGGTGCTTCGTTCATCTGTACAAACAATTATTGCAAGTACAAACAAGATGAGATTGTCTATCCATTATGCAGACACTGGTTCTGTGTCCCAGAGATGAACATGGTTGATACCTGAAATATGCACATCAGCCCAAGAACAAAAGCAAGGGACTGGGGGTCCTTATAAAGGATTCATACTAAAAGTGTACATATGCTTCATGTTACGCAATTCTTTCCAAAAAAAATCCTATTTATAAAACCATATACTGTATGCACACACCAACATGCAATTTTCCTCTATAAATTACAACTGTACCTAAAAGTTTGCACCCAAGGTTCCACCTCAGGTTCTTCCTTCAACACACCCACACTCAACCATTAGTGGTCAATCCAAAGCACCTCGTGAACCACCTGATTATTAACACCTCCAATTGAATAAGGATGGTGTGGTTCTGGTGGGTTAGTCTCTCCAATACTGTACCCAGTTCAGCTCATAGGGAATCTAAATCGGCTTATAAACAATCATCAGCATAGGTTAGGGATCACCTTGGTGATCCCTGAAAACGTGTTCCCTCCTGATTCTCCCACTCAAAACGACAACCAGCAGTGCCAGTGCATTCATTGCACAGCATTTAGATATTTACAGCAACCAGTGTGAATACTTCACACCTTGTCACAATTGTGTAGGATTCATACTAAAAATTTTGATTTGTAAAACTGAAAGAAATAAAACTTTTGTAGGTCTCATCCTGGTGATCATTGGGGAGAAGAATGACCTTGCAAAGATGATGAATGAACTGAATTATATTGAATTGAATCTGACTAGAGTACTGTTTCTGCTGTATACGTAATCTGATCTGGGCCTCTGTCACCGACTAAATAGGACATCTTAGTTACCTCTTTGGGATGAATAATGTCCTTTTCTTTTCCTTTTCTCTATACTCCCAAAGAGCCCAGCTGACCATGTGTCTGAGAGCCATCATTAAGCACGACTTTCCAGGACGCTGGACCGCCATCGTAGACAAGCTCAGCATGTACCTGCAGTCTCAGAACAGCGGCACCTGGTACGGGAGCCTGCTGGCTCTCTACCAGCTTGTCAAAACATACGAGTGAGTAACCTGATTAAATTAGTCAGTTTCCCCTAAACCCAGATCTCTTAAGGACAGCATAGGTCATTAGTACTTTGGGAATCTCAAAGATTCCCAGAGTGCTCTCTGAGAGCTTCTATCTTGGCCTAATAATCTCTCTAGGAATTTCTGGTCTCAGAGTGATTCTAAGAGCAACTCTGAGCAAGGAGATGACAGAAATGTCCATCTTAGTGAGAATGTGTGGTTGACCCCGTTGCTGTGTGTGATGCTGTCTTTTATAGACTGGGATTTCTTCTTCTCCTTCTTCTATTACTACTTGTCTAAAAGTGGTTGACAAACAACTAAATGCTGAATGGAGCATTATCACCACCAGCTAGAAGGGTGGACCAAATACTCCACCCCTTTCACCCTTCACACAGCATCAACATGTTTGATCACACTTTATTTACTTCATCAATATTTACATTTGTTGTGGGTTCTCGCATCTGGAAATTTTACTGTGTCATCTATTTAAAATCATTGTGGATGCTCGGCTGTCAATCGATTGAGATTGTCAGGCATTTGTATTGGTCAGGTTGGACACAAAGTTGCAAAGCATACTCAATGCTGAGATCAATTTTAATACTATCTCAGTTTAACCAATTTCAAAGATTATTTTGACATTAGCTGATATTATCTATTTGATAATGGGAGTACAGTAGCTGGTCTGTGGAACCTCGAAGGTGTGAACAAATTGCGCCAACAGGTCATGAGCCAATTAGTGTACATGGTTCGAAATGTTGATCAGGTCATTTCCATAGTCAAGAATGTAGTTCAGTTTAAAACTTGAACATTAATTTAACATTTACTTTTCATTACAATGTCCACTCATTCCTTCATTTAGTATTCAGCAATAATGTCCATTGAGGATTCAATTCAGTGTGCGTCCATGAAGTTTAGCTTATGCATTTTTCATTTTCATCACTCACTGATGGCTTTACATAATCTTTACTGTGAGGTTCTATAAAAGTTTTCTAGATCACCTCATTACAGCCAGTATTCCCATAAACTACAACAAAGATGCATTTTAATCCAAGATATTGTGCACTGGAATCAGAAAATTTGCCTGGGCTGCCAACCATCCATCTATTTAATGCTCATCGTGATTTTGTCATTCACCATTCATTCATTAAGCAGGAAAACTATTCCAACAGTGCCTTGGCCCCTTGAGGTAACTTCCACATGTCTCGTCGTCTCTCAGGTATTCTAAGGGAACGTGAATGAGTAGGGATTATGTTAGGGATGCTCCGATCAGGTTTTTTGCTGCCAATTCTGATACCGATCACCCATAAGGGCCGATCACTGCCAATCACCGATCATTGCCGATCACATGCATTGGCTGATAATTTTTCGCTTTAGGTATAAATGCTACTATGTTATCTGGCAAAATTAAAAAATGATCTGTTAATAAAGTAATCTAATTTAGACAAAACATGCAAAATACTTGCAGGCACAATACAACAGCTATTCAGTCAAAAGGACAACTGAAAAACCTGCAACAAAACTCTATACATGAGTCAAATAAATTTCACAACACTGCCTATATAAAATAATGTTAAGAAAAACATTCATTAGAAGACAAATGCAGGTTGCATCAAAATAAACAATCCTGAGTTACTGAATCAAAACTTCCTGAGAGTACAGCTAGCTAATTAAAGCTGGTTCTGATTGGTTGTTGCTGACTGAGTGGAGTAATTCTGCAAGACATAGGGAGGAGGCAGAGGAGATGAAACATTTTTTTGCAGAGATTATCTGTCTTATGTTAGAACAGCAAAAGTTCTAATACATATGTAAAAAAATTTTTTGTTTAAGTTACATGCTGCAGCTTTAAGTAGATGTTTAGTGTGAGTTCACTGCCGGGTGGAGCAGAAATGGCACTACGTCTGTGAAATATTACTACCAGTATGGTGTAGCGGCGGTCCAACAATGAGAGTGGTCCAACAGCAAGAGCAGATCCCAGTCTTACACTGCCAGCTCAAAGACGTAAATTATTTTTCGGGTTATTTGTTTAGCTTTCTGACCGTCATGCTCTTCCGGGTGAGTGTTGGTGGTTCTGTGCTGCTTTATCCTACCTGGCTGATCCGGATGTTAATTTTTCTGCAGTGAAATCTGCAGTTGTTTTTTAAATGCCATGTTAGATTCGTTGCATTGACATATTTTGACATGCTTCACCCCCGAGGTAATTTTCGACCGCAACTTGCAAATGTCCCTATTCACTCTCAGAGTGTTATCATTGCACACAGTATTGCTTAGGATTTGCTGCTGCGCGCTTGCGCAGTGTGAGGGAAAGAGTAGATAAGCTGCACAGGCAAGCTGCGAAGTGAGATACAGGTGATTGGTTTGTGTGATTGGCAACAGGAGACCATGATCAGCAATCACTGATCATACACTTTTTCAAGTAAATCGGCTGATTATGATCGGTGGCCGATCGATCCGCACACCTCTAGATTATGTAGCATTGTTGTGTATGTATCAGAAGGATTTTACATATTGACATACTTTGTGCAGCTCAATAATGGCTGACGTCAGAGTTCTAAAATGTCCAGCTTTCTTTTCTTTAGCCGCATCTGCCCATGAGTTTGGGAAGTAGGCCAACCATAGCTCGATTAGCCATTCTGAGATCTCTTGCATGAGATGTCTCATGACTTCAGGAAACCCTCATTTCTCTGAGTCTCCTTGAGGCCATGTATTATTGATGCTACAGGAGCAGAGTTGTTAGGAGTTAATCGATCATGCATCTCTGAACATACATGAGCTAATAAAGTTAGGTGATGGGGTAAAATCAGTTGATCAAAACATTTTAAGATTAACTTGAGGCAATAATTTAATAAAAATAAGTCGTCTGTTAGTAAAGTCTTTTAAAAGCTTGGCGCTAGTGATTACTAAACTATGTAAGACCTGTGATAAAGTGACTGCATTTATGGCAAGTAGCAGTTCCAGATGTGCCACTGCTGCCACTGCTTCAGATTTCAGAAGGAGTCTGAGGTTAACTGATATCTCTGCTGTATATGTGGGCTTCAGGTACAGGAAGGCAGATGAGAGGGAGCCGCTACTGGCAGTCATGCAGATTTTTCTGCCTAGGATTCAACAACTCATCGGCCAACTGCTTTCTGATGCGACCATTTTTTCTGTCCTCATCCAGAAGCAGGTCCTCAAGATCTTCCATGCTCTTGTCCAGGTAGGATTATGTTGGTTTGTTTGTTCAGTCCATTGACATGGTCCACCTCAGGGTTAGGGAAATGTAAATGTACAGATACTAGTGCTTTACATTGCTATCTCTAACATTACTTAGGGCTGATAGGTTTGATTGGGGATCAAAGTTGCGACATTTGTTACATTTTCAGGACTGTAGTTTGCATTCACACTACATTGTGTCAACTCAAACTAACTGAAAAACCTGTTCCCCCCGCTGCCTGTGGTGGTGCTGCACCAAGAACTACTGAAGGAATCAACACAAAAACCTCTGAAGAAGACATAGAGTGGAGACCCTTTTTGGTAGGACTCCACAACATGTTACGGGCTGCTCCTGGGTCAAGTGTTTAAGAATACCATCTAGTTCATGATACCAAAGAAACTTGTCCTTCACTTCTCCTGTACTTCCACATGTCCTTAGCATGTTTGATGAATTGATGGCGTAGTCTTTTTATCTTAGTTCTGTACTGTGCAACTGTATGAGGGAATCCCAGTGCCTCCATTTTCACACTAATTAGCTTGAAAACCTTGTTTTTGTGAGTGGTTACAAGCAGCTGCGATATATTTTCTTCTGACCGTATTTGTCTGACCCCACGAGCCATTTTTTCCACAAATGGTGGAAACGCTCATTTGTTGTGGTTTTATTGACATTAAAATGCCCTTCACTGTAGTTCACTTGCTGCTTTTGGAATGGTTTTTAGTCAGGTGGCATTCACTGTTTTCAACCATGCAAAAGTTCACTTCAACCGGATTGAGACCTATATTTTTAGGTGGAGCAGAGTTCATTTTTTTAGTCAGTTTTGGAATTCAAATTTGCATTCTCACCTCCCAAACAAATCGGACTTTCTAGACAAACAAATTAGAGTCTGATTCAAGACTAATTCTGGGCTGGTGTGAATGCACCCTTAATCCCCGAGAAAAGTTAAAAATTTGATCTGCGACAAAAAAACAATTACAACAGATTCATCTTTTCAGATTTTCAACAGCAATTATAGCAATAATAACAATAATGCATGTGGTGTCATCAGTACCGTTGTTGCTAGGATACAGACACAACACCCCAATGCATTTGTGGCAATATCTGTGTCATGTTGGATTTAAGGCTTTTAACCCACATGCAGAACACTACATGGAGAGGCGAAGGTCAGTCAGTCAATAAAGTTTATTTTCAAACAATGATAACAAATATCCAGTCCTTGTGGCTCAGCTGCTGCCAGGATTTCTTAAAACTGAACACAAAGAGGAGAGAGGTGGTGAGTGCACGGGCAGTGGGATTTTGCAGTTCTTTAGATAAACCAGAAGGTTCTTACTTGGTAAGAGTTGGGTCCAGTCCCAAACCGGATTCCAAAAAAGTTGGGACACTAAACAAATTGTGAATAAAAACTGAATGCAATGATGTGGAGGTGCCAACATCTAATATTTTATTCACAATAGAACACAAATCACAGATCAAAAGTTTGAACTGAGAGAATGTATCATTTTAAGGGAAAAATATGTTTCAAAATTTCATGACGTCAACAAATCCCCAAAAAATTGGGACAAGGCCTTTTTTACCACTGTGTGGCATCCCCTTTCTTCTTACAACACTCAACAGACGTCAAGGGACAGAGGAGACCAGTTTCTCAAGTTTAGAAATAGGAATGCTCTCCCATTCATGTCTAGTACAGGCCTCTAACTGTTCAATCGTCTTGGGCCTTCTTTGTCGCACCTTCCTCTTTATGATGCGCCAAATGTTCTCTATAGGTGAAAGATCTGGACTGCAGGCTGGACATTTGAGGACCCGGATCCTTCTCCTACGTAGCCATGATGTGATTGCTGCAGACTGTGATCTGGCATTATCTTGTTGAAAAATGCAGGGTCTTCCCTCAAAGAGATGACATCTAGATGGGAGCATATGTTGTTCTAGAATCTGAACATAGTTATCTGCATTAATCAACAATCAATCAAATTTTATTTGTATAGTACATTTCAGCAGCAAGGCATTTCAAAGTGCTTTACATAATTATGTATTACATATGTTTATTTTAATTAAAATAAACAGTGAGAAAGAGAAGGAGATTTAAAAAAAAGATAATTAAAACGGAAACGGTGAGAAAGATAAAAAGAAATTAAAAAATAAAGATAAAAACATTAGAGATTTTTTAAAAAAAGAGAAAAAAAAATCAAAAAGGTAAAGACATCAAAACCCACACTTTAACTCTAATTTAGCCATAAGCAACTCTAAACAAGTGGGTTTTAAGTTGAGATTCAAAGGCACCCAGTGTTTCAGCCGTTTTACAGTTTTCTGGAAGTTTGTTCCAAATTTGTGGTGCGTAGAAGCTGAATACTGCTTCTCCTCGTTTGGTTCTGGTTCTGGGGATGCGGAGCAGACCAGAACCAGAAGATCTGAGGAGTCTAGACGGTTGGTACAGCAATAACAGATCTTTAAGGTATTGTGGTGCTAAACCGTTCAGTGATTTATAAACTAACATCAGTATTTTAAAGTCTACTCTCTGAGCTACAGAGAGCCAGTGTAGGGACTTTAAAACTGGTGTTATGTGCTCTATCTTCCTGGTTTTAGTGAGAACACGAGCAGCATTAATGGTGCCTTTCCAGACATGCAAGCTGCCCATGCCACTCATGCAACCCCATACCATCAGTGATGCAGGCTTCTGAACGGAGCGTTGATAACAACTTGGGTTATACTTGTCCTCTCTGGTCCGGATGACATGGCTTCCCAGTGTTCCATAAAGAACTTAAAATCGTGACCCATCTGACCACAGAACAGTCTTCCATTTTGCCTCACTCCATTTTAAATGACTCCTGGCCCAGCACAAGCTCAGCCGTGCAAACGGCTGAGCTGGTGGAGCTTGCTTAGAAATGGCTTCCTCTTTGCACTGTAGAGTTTCAGCTGGCAGCAGCGGATGGAACGGTGGATTGTGTTCACTGACAATGCTTTCTGAAAGTATTCCTGAGTATTCCTAACCCCAGCCCTAACCCGTCTCGACAGATTTCCTGCGGAGGATTCACAAGAGAAAATCAGCGAACGTCAAAGTAGAAACACAAACTCAGAGATCAACGGAGGTCTGGTGTACCAATACAGGCAAACACTCTGGCAATGAAGTGCTGGCAGTCCCCTGCTCATATACTCCTCCAGGTGATGAGATTGGCCGCAGGTGTGCTGAATCCAGGGTCTGCAGGCACGCCCTCCAGGTAGAGCAGCCTTGTGGCACCCTCTAGTGGATTAGGATGAAAACAACAGAAAACCCACTCCAATACCCCCGGTTCTCAACAATTTGATTTTAATCATCCCTCACTCTCTTCAGCACTGCTCCATCCAAGAAATCAATGTATGTAGGTGTATGTTTCCAAAAAAAGACCTCCTCTGGGAAAATCTGACCATAATCTTGTTTTTCTCTGCACTGAATACAAACCCCTGGTGAAGAGGCTACCTATTAGGAAGATGGCTGTTAGGAAATAGTTATAGGAAGCAAATGAGGACCTCCAAGCTTTGAAGCAATCGATTGGAGTACGCTCTGCCAGCCACATGGGGATGACATCAGTGTTATGACTGAGTGTGTGCCTGAGTGTGGTAACCGCTGGTGGCCGTAAGCCACTGAGACTATATACACGCGTATAGTCGCAGCAGAGGAGATAGGAGTAGAGAGAGACAGCAGAAACGGGACTGCAGGTCCAGTGTCATATTAAGGACGGAAACAACCAAACAAGCCATCACTTCTGTGCCTAAATCGCTCCAATTCCAGATCTCTGGTGTGAAAGAGATCTTTCCTGCCAACAGCCATCACCATCTTCAATAACTCGTTGAATAATCTGAATTAATGAACTACAACAACATTTAATTTCCCTTTGGTATTAATAAAGTATTTTTGAATTTGAATGAACTCAGTTTGTGGGAAAAATGTTTTCAGTTTATTTTAACAAGATTTTTTTAACAGTAATTTGTCAAAATAATGAATCGGATATTTTCAGTGGGATTAAACGGGAATGTCTGCTACTAACTTATGACAATGAATTACCTTTGGTACAGCAGAAAGTTTGGGTTTCATAATGAGGTTTACCAGTATTAACCTTGATGCTGTCCCACAGTACTCGCTGCCCCTTCAGCTGATCAACCACACTGTGATGACGCAGTGGATGGAAATTCTGCGATCCATTGTGGACAGAGACGTACCTGCAGTAAGACAAAGAAAGAAGTTTAAGCTATCTGTTTAAATTGTAAATTATACAATAATTTATCCTACTTGACAAAATCACAGTAAATCTTTTGAATAATTGGTTGCGGTTGCAATGGAACAATGTGGAGTAGTTCAATGAGTGTGAATAAGGCACTGCAGAAGTCAAAAGTTAGTTTTACCATGAAAACCATGTTGTATTAAAGTAAGAACTCAAATATCTATTTTCATGTCAGTCACGTACAAAACTGAAGCAATTTGTTTTGTTAATGGTGTTTTTTTGTAACAGTACAACAGGACATTGGATCACGATTCTCTTACAAGAATAATCTTACACATAAACAGTCTTCATTCTTTCTTGTTAGCTATAGCAGCACAAACTTGTGCAATGAAGAGTTTCTAGGTCTTCCATCTTGAGCTGAGTGGGTTGTGTTTGTTAGGAGACTTTGGAAGTTGATGAGGATGACCGTCCAGAGCTGGCTTGGTGGAAGTGTAAGAAGTGGACGTTGCGCATCATCACTAGACTGTTTGAGCGGTAAATCTCAGAGCAGAAAAGCAGAGTTAGAGTTCACACAAAGTATGAAGCAACTGTCATCCTCACTTGTTTGATTTTAACCACAGGTATGGAAGCCCCGGCAATGTGACCAAGGAGTACCAGGAGTTTGCAGACTTTTTTCTGAAGACCTATGCAGTAGGCATACAACAGGTTGGCTTGTGTCACTGAGATGCCGTAACACTTGATAGACCCTTGAGATATTTCGTGTCACAAGGTTTTTCCATTTTCTACCATTTTCGCTGTGTTAAATAAACCATAATGGTTTTGTTTTTTTCTTATCATGCAGGTCCTGCTGAAAGTGGTCGACCAGCACCGACAGGGTCAGTATGTTACTGCTCGGGTTTTGCAACAGTGCTTCACCTACCTCAACCAGGGCATTTCGCATTCACTGACATGGAAACAGATGAAACCACATATGCAGGTACATGTACCTTACTCATAGGATGTTTTTTTTTAATTATATAGTAGAATATATTTTATTGATGTAAATATTAGTAAATACAAATATAACCAGAAGCAATATTGCTTCTGATTATATTTGTGGTTATAAATACATATATTTATGGTTATAAATATATTTGTGGTTATAAATACATTTATATAAATGTATTTTAAAAATATACATATGTGATATTACAAATAATTTAAATATGATTAAATATAAGATAAATAAAATATTCACAAGAATGCACATGGGAATATATTAATCTCTAAATAAATCTATAAATGAGTCTAGAGAAAACTTAGATTAAAGAAACTCAGAGTTAGGCATTTTATAATATGATAGCTTCGGAAGACATGCTACGGTGTGGAGGATGATAATGAGGACCAGCCACCAGAAAAAGAAGTTCCTGTTTGACCAAAGAGAAAGAAGCAGATGAAATATTCCCCAAGAAAATTAGGTAAGTAATTTTTGTGTTACTATTTTCTCCAGGTGAAGTGGGGTGGGAAGGGCTAGGTATTGCGGAAGGGGGAGCAGGAATCAACATTCACCAGCTGAGTTAATAAGTTACGTTTTAGACGACTAAAAACTGGTGTTAAATCTATTTATTTATTAATAAACTTCTTGCAAACATCAATAAGCCAGAGTATCTGGTTGGAAATAATTTAGAATACTTATTAAGTGAAAAGATACACTCATGTGCCTAAAACTATACATTAAATGACACAATCTGAATAATAACAGTGGGAGTCTGTCTGAACTTCTGCCAGACAAATATTTGATCAGAATAGTTTTGTTCAGCTTTAGTTATCATGCTACTTGTGTTATGAAATAATTGTATTGCACTTTATAACAACCAGTCATGTTAACTAGGCATTTGTCTGCCAGTCTACCATTCTGACAGTGTGCAGCAAAGGACATTTTTGGAATGGTATTTAAATAAATGCTGAATTATGATGACATTGTTTTTTGTTTTCTTCTTTCTTTAAGTGACCTCAATGAATTGAGTCATCACCGACTATGAGAATGTCCAGAAGAGATTCACCAAGTTTGAATTCATGAAAAGGCTTTCAACATGATTAACTATTGCAAGAACAGATGTAATTTCTGAGCACTTCTGGACACCTTCAAAGAGCTGCTGCCAGAGAATAAAGACAAGAAGGAGATCTCCTGTTTTCAGAGCATTACAGGAAGACTATTTTGAAAGAGATGGCTGACATAATCAAAGCAAAAAATGTTACTGCTGAATGAACCTAGTTTCTTAAGTTAAAGAATAAGTAATTATGTTTTAGTTTTTCAATCAGTATTTTAGAATAACAACATACTGACCAGATGTTAAACCCTCTGTTTGAAGAACAAGTTATCTTTGGTTTTAGTCAAATGTACAAAGGGTTTGTTCTACAGCTGTGATGGTAGTTATAAGTAGTCCAGTGTGTTTCACTTCACTTGAGGTAAGACTTAATGACTCTGTTAGCATAGCATTTGACACTGTAATAACACTAAATGACATCTTTATAATTAGTGCTACTTGTTTCACTTTACTTGAGGTAAGAGTTAATATTAATGTCACTGTAATGACACTGTAATAACACTGACATCGTCATAACTGTTGCTACTTGTTTCACTTGAGGTAAAAATTAATATTAATGACACTGTAATAACACTTAATGACATGTTCATAACTGTTGCTAGTTTCACTTTACTTGAGGTAAGAGATATTAATGACACTGTAATAACACTTAATTACATATTCATAAATGGTGCTACTTGTTCCATTTTACTTGATGTAAAAGAAATTGTTATTGACTATTAATCATTTGACAGTGTAATAAAGCTTAATGAAATCTTTATTGTTGGTCCTACTCATTTCACTTTATTTCAGGAAATGGGAATATTAATCACTGTTTTGTTAAAGCTTTTGATAGTGTAATAACAATGAAATTATTATGACTACTATTATGACATATTTATGACATAGCATTCTTGGTTAATGTCAAGTTGTCATAACGAGGACATTTTTATCTAGATTAATGTCAAGTTGTTATAGCAAAGACATTTTGAATAATGTCAACTTTGTATTATAGGCGTCATGATTTACCAAATGACACTTTATGACAACAGTCATAAATATTCATGAAGACTTATTGATGTTCATGACAGGTGTTATGTCAGTCTTATTCACACCCCTTCAAATAAAGTGTTATCAAATATTTTTTATAAAAGTTACAAACTGCAGCTTTAATTATGAAGCTACCAGGTACAGGACATAGTTTAATTCAGCAGCATAGAGGAGATATTAGATAAAACTTGAACTCACCAGGTATATTTCAATTCTGTCTTCCTAGAAACTGAGGCTGAGATAACTTTTCTGATGTAATACTTTTTTTACCATCAGAAAGAGGACTTAATACCGTCATGGTGGTTTCCACCCAGGAGGACTTTAAATTGTGGATTGAAACCAAGGCTGAAATCTAATATTCCGCACTGGTAGGTGTAATTCAAGTAATCCAACAACGATTCTTGAACTTGTCTTGAGCAAAAGAACCAAAAAGTAATCCCATCGTGAACAGAATTTTGAAAATAATTCAAATCCCCAACTCCTGGGATCTTGGCTGTCCCCTTAACTAAGCAAAACTCCAATCTAGCTCGTTTCAAAGAACTGCAAGATAAAATTCAACACAATGTTTGCTCCCAATGTTGGTTAACATTGGGAGCAAACATTGTCTAAAGAATCTGACAGGAAACAGTACTTCCTCTGCTCACTCTTATATACAACTTGTAGTATAAGGTTTGGCGTACATGACTTCTCTGTTCAAATGTTGATATTCACATACTGAGGGTAGTGACATGTAATTATACCTTCCTTTTCTAGAACCAATCCCATTCTTCTGCTTTTGGTAATACATGTTTGCTCATTCTGGATTTCCCCCAGCAGTTTTTATGACTTCAATATTCCCTTCTCAGTCACATTGCCTTTTCTCAACATCTTTCCTTCACTATTCCCAGGGGTGAAAGTAGGCGGGTACGGTCGGGTACTACGTACCCCTAAAAGATTTAGCGGGGGTACGCAGTACCTGCAAGAGAGGAGAGCGGCTGTCAGCTGTAAAGAATCAATGGGTTCTCTGTGCAGCCGTGACTGATTAGTTTTTCATGAACAATATAAAACACCACTTGGTCAGTTAATAAATAGTTTTTTTCCCATTTCATATTGTTTCTGAACTCTTCGTGCTTTACTAGAGCAGGGGTGCAAAACATCGATAGCGGAAGGTTTTGAGTCGATCTCGGCGGTAGGTGATGAACTGAACGCGGCCAGGAGGCTGAGACCAGCACGTCCTCCTCTGGCTCGTTTATCAAAATGTTCATAACTTTATTAAAGAACGACAACAATAAAAAATCGAAAAAAAAAATTAAAATTAATGACCGAACAAAAATAATAATTTCAGTAGTTATTGTTTCAACAAGGTGTTGCACAATTCTGTGCATTTCGGTTCCATTACCAAAATAACTAATCAACCACCGCTGTGTTCAGGGAGGCTTATTAATAATCTCTAAATAAATATCAAGCCTGAAAACCTGACATCATAACGGACTAAATGTTTTTAACGTAACCTGTGCTCGGCTCGAGGAGCGCAAGCGGTAAATGACAAAGACGGAGAGAGAGTAAAAAGGTAGTAGTGGTTTTGAGTTGATCACCTTTTCGGGTTATTTTACCTTTGTTTACCTTTGCTGTGGGGCTTTACAGCCGCTGTAGTTTCTAAACGTTCAACAAACGATAAACTTGGACTAATTATCTCGTTTGTCTGTGAGTATATGTCATTCATAACAAACATCAAACACGGTAAATATGTTTCATTAAGTATTCAACAAACAAATGGCTTCTACCGTGATAATTATGTGAAATAAAATTGTCTAATTTAAAAAAGAAAGTTTTATTGCTCTCTGGCATCTTGCTTTGAGCTAAGAGTCTGAGAGCCTTTTCCTCTATCAAACATTTTTTTTGCTTCTTATTTAAATATTAGTGTTGATGAGAGTTTCTCCAAAACAATAACCTTTTCCAACATTTATAGCTCCACTGTTGAAAATGAGGAGCTAACATTCACAAATGACATTGAAATAAAACCCAGTCCAACATCTGGTTTGAGGTGATTCCTCTGGAACCTGTTGGAGGAAAAACATCCCAACTTCAGAAGATGAGCTTCTAACTTAATAGAGCTCTGTGGTTCCTCCTATCAGTATGAGAGTCAGGGTGAGGAGGCATCATGTTAGGAAGAGAAGTGGAAGCTGCAGGATCTTCAGAACAAACAGACCTACTACTACAAGGCCTACTGATTATCCCTCTGTCTGGACACAGAATCAATATAACCAGTTTAAAAGCTAAAATGAATGGTTATATACCAGATATGGAAAACTGAGATGCACTCCATGCCATGATGTTCAGAATTTAGATCTCATGGCATCTCGCAGTGTCAACATTGCAGTCTGTGGGTTGAGGGAAATACAGCTCCATTTTGTAGCAATTAAAGAGCTAGTACCCCCAAGAATTTAAAACTACTTTCACCCCTGACTATCCCTATCATAATACCTATAGACACAATGCAACGTGATGTCACACATACAAGATCCCGCCATCCAGCTCCCTGCTGGAGAGCAAACAATGGCTCGCCGACAATGTGTACCACTGGTTTTAGTTGTCAAGTTGTCAACATGTCACATTAAATCTTAAATGTACACGTTATTATGAATGAAAAAGGGACTCTGCACTTTGGTACTAATATTCAACACTACGACAACTACGTAACAAGGTCCAAAGTTAGTGTGGTGCATGTAGATTCTAAGCTAAAATGTGGCGGACCGTTCTTTGCGGCTGTCGCGTAGTTCCATGGGCCCCTACACGTAAAACCATGTTTCCAGTAATGGCCCTCAGTGTTGCAATCGCCTGGACATGTCCCACTAAACTATGCTAATGTGATGCTAATATTGAAGTGATTAAACATGGCAGAAACATGACTAATAACAACGAGTAAAAACATGCCAAATTCAATGTGATTCTGAACGCTGATCAAACATGATTAACACATTGCTAATTAAGAGAAAAAGAGGAAACAAAGAAGTAAAGTAGCACCTGTGAATTTGCTAATACTCATTTTAACTAGATGCTAAATTCTTGGATTTTAAAACTTTTTTTGGTGTTAATGTTGTACTGAAAAGTCTTTAGTAAAATCCTCTAAATGTGCAGGCAGATAATTCTGCTAAAAATGAAATTTCATGTCAAAATATAATTCATTTGGGGGGGGGGTGCTAAGGTGTTGCAGGGGTTAAGCAAAACCCACATATGGAGGCCTTAGTCCTCAACATGGCTGTCGCAGGTTTGATTCCCATCCTAAGTGAAATTTGGCTTTGGGGCCCCCTATTTTTCCTCTAATAATGTGGATTGCTGCTATCAACAGTCAAGACAATTAGATTATTCACACACCTGCTATAAACGTATTGCATCTCTGACAGTGAATTTGTGATGGACTTGGCCAAACTAGCAAACACTCGGACTGTTGGTGTGAACAAAGACGCAAGTTAGAAGCAAGTCTTGCTGAGACTCAGCCCAGTTGAGGATTCTAAAACTCACTAACAGGATGGAATCGATCTTGGAGAAGTTGCTATTTTTGGTTCAGTGAAACGGCCACACCAATTTGGATAACTGGGAAGTGAGATGTATCGGTGAGACTTTAGGGGAGATTGAAATTTAAGATTTATCCAACCTAAAACATTCTGTATCTGAATTGACTTTTCCTGTACAGGACGAAAACTGGGATTTTCGACAGCTATTGACACCTAGTTCTGCCGTGCGCATGGAGATTGAGGGCTATCGGCAAGAGGTTTTTGTCAGAGTGGAAATGCAAATCAACTGTTGAGCACCACCTTTTGACTCTCATTCATTTTGTAGCTAACCCATTTTACCTCCTGTTCACCATGAAGAAGTATGTTTGGAGAAAGAATATTAAAATAATAATCTATCTTATCCATTAAAATATATATTGCATGTGTGTTAGGAGCACTGAAAAACTTAGTTTTGGTTGAATTGATGATATAAAAGAAGAATATGCATGAATACATACAATAGACTTTTGTGAAGCGTAATCTTACTTTAACATTCCTCCTATCTGAAGATTTATCTTGTGATGGGAGGAATTGCACAACTTAATCAAAAATGATAATAAAAAAAAAAACATGTTCCAGAGTGGTTCATTGTACATAAAGTATTTTTGTGAATAATATTCAAACTAATGTTAATGTTCACTGATTGCTTTAAAGACCCAGAGTCATGGTATATTGGAGTGGTAGTGGTCATTCCACATCACAATGCAGGACTTAAGAAACTACAGATGATTTTTCAGTATTCAGTTGCTTAACTCTTGAGTTTAAATTGAAGAACAAAATGGTTGAAAGTATGTGATACCTTCTGATAGAGTATAAACATTTGTATTCTTTTTTAAAAGTTTTGTTAGGTAAACACTAAATATAACTCACGGATGATGAGTCATTATATTCTGTATAAACTGAAAAGGAGACAGCTCAAAGTAGAATTGAGTAAATAAACATCTACACATTTAAAAACATTTAATTAAAAACAATTAATTATAATAAAAATAAAATATACTGTCACGTAACTTTTGAAAAAAATAACTTTTTAGAATGTATTTTTTTCTGTCAACTTTCATTTAACACTCCAGTCCAGTTGATGGCAGTAATGCGCTTTCATAGTCGGTCAAGCAGCCGCCATTAAACTCCAGAGGAAGATTTGGACTGGTGATTTGATGGATTTAGCTATTGCTAAGCATGAACGAAAATACCCGTGTGTTGTGTGAAATGGTGGAAAAAGTCCTATTTCACAGTTACCTTTTCAGTATCGTTTTGATATTAAGCAATGTTCCGGCGGAAAACAACAGATGACACCGCGGCGGTCCAACAAGACCGAACTCCCGGTAAGAAAGCTTTTATAATTAACACGTGGAGCGAGGCCAGTTCCTTTGTTTGTTTCTTAGAAAAAGCGGTCTGTTGTTTTCATATGTCAAAACAAGTGTAGGGTGAGATTTCGTATTGTATTTTTATTACATGTGATGTTCTGAATTCTTAAAAATACTCGCATCTTCTTTTATTTTTTTCAGACCTGAAAAATGGCCAAGCCGTACCAGCCAGACCTCAGACCACGGTGCAGAGGAGCTCTTATGGAGTCCACCAGGACGAAGAGAAATTCACTAAGTTATGATTTCACATTTGGTGAATAGTGAACACTCGAATATTTGTAAGGAAAACTGATCTTCCGGTTTTTTAATTTATTTTGTTATACAGCAAGGCAGAGTGTGGTAAGCAGTAGAGATCTACAACATGGCGGAAGGAGGACGAAAATCAGGACGGAGCCATGAAGCCCGTACAGTCATGGCCATAAGTTTTGAGAATGACACAAATATTATATTTTCACATGATCTGCTGCCTTCTGGTTTTCATGTGTGTATGTCAGATGTTTTCATCACATACAGAAATACAATTGCAATCATATTATGAGTAACAAAAGCTTTTATTGACAGTTAGAATGAGTTAATGCAGCAAGTCAATATTTGCAGTGTTGACCCCTCTTCTTCAGGACCTCTGCAATTCTCCCTGGCATGCTCTCAATCAACTTCTGGACCAAATCCTGGCTGATACCAGTCCATTCTTGCACAATCAATGCTTGCATTTTGTCAGAATTCCTAGGTTTTGGTTTGTCCACCTGTCTCTTGATGATTGACCACAAGTTTTCAATGGGATTAAGATCTGGGGAGTTTCCAGGCCATGGACTCAAAATCTCTGTTTTGTTCCCTGAGCCAGTTAGTTATCACCTTTGCTTTATGGCCAGGTGCTCCATCATGCTGGAAAAGGCTTTGTTCATCACCAAACTGCTCTTGGACGGTTGGGAGAAGTTGCTCTCTCTTGGAGGACATTCTGCTACCATTCTTTATTCATGGCTGTGTTTTCAGGCCAGACTGTGAGAGAGCCGACTCTCTTGGCTGAGAAACAACATGAATGGTTTCAGGATGTTTTACAGTTGGCATGAGAGAAGACTGGTGGTAGCGCTCACCTCGTCTTCTCCCAACAAGCTGTTTTCCAGATGTCCCAAACAATCGGAAAGGGGATTCATCAGAGAAAATGACTTTACCCCAGTCCTCAGCAGTCCACTCTCTGTACCTTTTGCAGAATATCAGTCTGTCCCTGATGTTTTTCCTGGAGAGAAGTGGCTTCTTTGCTGCCCTCCTTGAGACCAGGCCTTGCTCCAAGAGTCTCCGCCTCACAGTGCGTGCAGATGCACTCACACCTGCCTGCTGCCATTCCTGAGCAAGCTCTGCACTGCTGGTAGCCCGATCCATCCCGCAGCTGAAACACTTTTAAGAGACGGTCCTGGTGCTTGCTGGTCTGTCTTGGGCGCCTTGGAGCCTTTTTGGCAACAATGGAACCTCTCTCCTTGAAGTTCTTGATGATGTGATAGATTGTTGACTGAGATTAATCTTTCTAGCTGCTCTTCCCTGTTAGGCCATTTTTGTGCAGTGCAATGATGACTGCAGATGTTTCTTTAAAGATAACCATGGTTCACAGAAGAGGAACAATGATGCCAAGCACCAGCCTCTTTTTAAAGTGTCCAGTGGTGTCATTCTTACTTAATCTTGACAGATTGATCTCCAGCCCTGTCCTCATCAACACCCACACCTGTGTTAATGGAGCTGAAACCATGTTAGCTGGTCCTTTTAAGGCTGCAATGAAGTTGAAATGTCTTTTGGGGGATAAAGTTCATTTTCTAGGCAAGTATTGACTTTGCAATTAATTGCTGTTAAGATGATCACTCTTTATAACATTCTGGAGTTTATGCAAATTGCCATTATAAAAACTGAAGCAGTATACTTTGTAAATATTAACATTTGAATCATTCTTAAAACTTTTGGCTATGACTGTATGTATTATGTACAGTCACTGCATTGATTCCCGACTGTACAATGGTTGGTTGAGAATAATTTTAACTTATTTACTTATGCATTTTTGAGAAAGCGATATATTTGCTACAATATTTTAACTTTACATTTATTTCCACAGACACTCAGCAGAATTGGAGTCACATTTGTGTCAATCAGACTCTTCAGGAACGTTCTGATGTCCGTGATGAGGACAGAGATGCAACTGTGTGTGAGTATCTACTGTTTTAGAATGTTATTTTATGCTTCAATATGGTTTATGCTATGTATTGACAATGCACAAAAATGTTTTCCAGCTGCATCCAGGACCTACTGCCAGTCATCCAGATGTAGCTAAAGAATGAAGCAGGTAAGATTTATTACTAATCTAGAGATGTCACAATTCCTTGAATGATACTGTGATTTATTAAAATCCATCAAAGCAAATTATCTGCCTCAGAGTTTGTTGAACTGTTTTACTATTTATTACCAACTGCTTTTAATTCTTTTTTTCTTCCAATTGTTTCCAAGTGTTTCTCTTTTTCATTAAAGTTTGTATTTTTTGTAAGAATGTATTCATGTGTTTTATTGTTTGTTTGTTTTAATGTCTTATGTGTGCATACTAAGCTGGAAGTTGCCAAACAATCTAACTGTAGTTTCATTATGACTAAAATATGCCTGTAGCTCATAATGATTGTCTGTTCTGTATTAACAGCTGATGGAGGAAGGCAGAGAGTATTGGCAGCAGAGGAGGTGGCATTCTGGGAGGATGGCAGCTATGAGGCGGAGTCGGGATGGACCCCAACTTCCTCCAACCAGGAGCTCAGTGACATCAGGACTACAAGACAGGAAGAGACGTCAGGTCTACGCTACAGGAGAGATGTTGGGCCTGTCCTGAACGCAGCATAATGTTTGATCATGTTTGGACAAAAAAACACTGCCAGATGGTCCAGAATGGACAAGCATTTATGTCTTATTTTGTGTGCAAACAGTAAAAATAAAATAAAATGAAATAAAAAAAAAAATCTTCTCTGTCTCTTTTATGTTCTTCATATATGAACATGTTGCATATAAGTAATATCAAATGAATATATTTTAATACAGCATTTATTTTTTTATATAGAATTTTTAAAATACAGCATTAAAAATATTGATGATTGGGGCGGGGTTTATTTAGAAAGACATAAGTGCTATCCAATGGGCACACATCAACCAACCAATCACATGTCAATGATGAACTCATGTCATTGTTTTTCATCCAATGACTGAGAATCCACGTGGGTCTGCGGAAGCTCCTTTGCACATGCTAGGCTATTCGTATGCTAAGAAGAGTCGTTAACACCTCCCGCCCACCCGGTCCCCCTCACCGCCACTCCCCCCTCCAAGGATTCCGCAATCAACAGATTTCGACTCCCGTGAGTCGTGAGACACTGAAAATGCAGACTGTCGATTGCTGTTGATATCTGTCGCTCACGAGCTGTGTTCGCGTCAGAATACAGGGTCAAAAATCCCACTTTTCGTCCTGTGTGTGTTGCAGCCAAGCAACACAAGCAAAGTTTACCTTCGACCAAACGCCCCCCAAAGGAATACTTACCTATACTAGCGGTTCTCCATGTTGAGAACCGCTAGTATAGGTAGCCCCTATAGTATAGGTAGCCCCTATAGGTATAGGTAGCCCCTATAGGTAGCCCCCCGGGGGGCATTCAGAGGACAGCCGGGGGCGCTGGCGGAAATTTTTACAAAAGGGGGGCGCTGGGATTCCTTTCGGGGCGTTTGGTCGAAGGTAAACTTTACACCTTATATGCACAACAATACCAGATTAGACTTTAAGCAACTTGGTAAAACTGTATTGTGTAACATGAAATAATGCTTGGCTGCAACGTTTTTGATGGCAGCTCTTCTTCTATTCAGTGTTTGTTAGTTCTTGGCGCAGCTTCCTTCTCCTGCTACTGGTAGCATCAGTTCAGCGTTACACCGGCTGATGACGTTGCTGTGATTCACTTTGTCTGGTATTTTTGTACATATGTTTTGGCAGTTTTGTGATCATGTTAAGCAGCAACTTATATTAAAAAGTGTTTTATTTCCGTTTGAAAGCATCCATGGAAGGACAACTGAAAATTGCTCTTATAAACATGTAATTACTAAAATCATGATACCCTCACTGTGTATCCCTCAGAATAATGAACTCATTTAAATAAAGAAATCCCTCCATGGGTGATACCAGGATAGAGAGCGTTCATTTTATAGCGTTAACACGGTGCTGTAAGTGGTCCGGTATGAAACAGGGTGATAGAACAACGGTATCAGTCAGTCTGCCTTTTCCCCATCGATACGCTTCCCGACCAGCCTGCACCTTAGGGGGTTAAGAAAAAAAAAACAACAAAAAAAACTGCGCTCACATTGCGCAAAACTCTGAAAGATGAGAAGCGGGACATAAAACGGAGCGATGAACTAGATGTGAATTATGGCATAAAAACAGAGAATCCGACGCTGAACAGTGAAAAATCAACACATGATGTGAAACGCATGACGATTAGGCGGCGCAGCAGGTGATGAGTGAAGATTACTGATGGTGAGCATCAATAAACGATAAAATAAATCTAGCAACAGGAAAGAAACTAAAGGGGACATAGCAATAAACCAAGAGAGAATAATACTAATCAAAGGAAACTAAATGGAAATGATTGAAGAACAAAATTCAAGAATAAACTAAGAAACTAAAGTAAATACAGTGGAATAAACTGGTATGGCAAGACCTTTGGAGCAATACTTAATACAGAGAACTGTATGGCAAGAATAAACACACTATTTCCAGATTAAAGGTAAAATAATATTGTTGAAGTGCCATGAGTTTGTTGAATGACCTCTAATACTGAAAATAAATATATCTTGCAGACCATAAATAACTTATCACTTATTTATGCATTTAATTACATTTGATATATTTATTTCTTCAATATTATTTTTCATGTCAGTGTTAATGTCATGAGGCTGATGACTCCATGACACTTTCAATTTGACTCATTAGGACCAGATTTGTTCTTTGTAATTTCTGTCCAGTAAAACTATTAATCTATAAATCAATAGACAGGTTTATATAAAGATATAATCCATGTTTCTGTCTCATATTTGTATGGCATTAAAAGGACCTGGAACTTTTGTTTTTCCACTGAAAGCTCTGGTTTGAACAATAAAGGCCATGTGGGTGAAATTTTATGGATGATACTCTGATGTCCCATTCTCCTGAAGGCAGCACAGAGCTGCACCACCAGAAACCAACACAAACGCTGAAGAGAAGAAGAGCTATGATTAATTACAGTTCTATCCATGTTTTAATGTTGCAGAGCTCAGCTGTTTTACAAATAGTTCAGAGTTTAAATTGGCATGTTGTACATCTTTTATCTGGTCATTAGAAAATGGCAAAGAATAAGAATGTTTTTTCCACTCTAATTGGCTGCCTACTGGTTTTAAGTTGAATGTTCATTGCATTTTTCGTAGACACTTGTGAAAATAATTTCTATTCACATGGCTTTTTTGTTCTCTGGGAAATTATTTTTGATGATAAATACAGAAACAAGCATAAAAATCAAAACATCTACAATGGTGATAGTAATATTAATAATAAAATAATAGTCAGTGCAAAGTAGCCTACAAATTCTTTGGTGGGGGCGGTGAGGGACCTGGATAAAGGCTAGGGGGGCACTGGCCCAAAAAAGGTTGAGAAACGCTGCCTATACTTATCTAGCACTGAACGAAAAGTGGGATTTTTGACCCTGTATTCTGACGCAAATGCAGCTAGTCAGCGACAGATATCGACAGTTGGCGGGGCAGCGCAGTTTCGCCGGCCGCAGTCGAATGCGGAATCCTACGGGGGGGGGAAGAAGGGGGTGGGAGGAGGGGGGGCAACAGGAGACCCACGTGAATTGTTAGTCATTGGATGAAAAAACAATGACATCACAATTCATTACTTACAAGTGATTGGTTGGTAGATATCTCCCTATTGGACACACTAGACCTTTATAATTACAGGCCTGGTTAAGCCCCTCCCTAATAAATTATAAAAAATAACCCAGAAATAAAAATACACCAAGCACAAGGCATGTTTATATTTTACATTTTTGTTGAAAAAGAAATATGTACATACATGCATATAACACACATCTACAAATAAAGAAACCACACATAAAATTAATCCATCCATCCATCCATCCATTTTCTTCCGCTTATCTGGGGTCGGGTCGCGGGGGCAGCAGCTTCAGAAGGGAGGCCCAGACTTCCCTCTCCCCAGCCACTTCTTCCAGCTCCTCCGGGGGAATCCCAAGGCGTTCCCAGGCCAGCCGAGAGACGTAATCCCTCCAGCGTGTCCTGGGTCTTCCCCGAGGCCTCCTCCCGGTGGGACGTGCCCGGAACACCTCACCAGGGAGGCGTCCAGGAGGCATCCTGACCAGATGCCCGAGCCACCTCAACTGGCTCCTCTCGACGTGGAGGAGCAGCGGCTCTACTCTGAGTCCCTCCCGGATGACCGAGCTTCTCACCCTATCTCTAAGGGAGAGCCCAGCCACCCTGCGGAGGAAACTCATTTCGGCCGCTTGTACCCGTGATCTCGTTCTTTCGGTCATGACCCAAAGCTCATGACCATAGATGAGGGTGGGAACGTAGATCGACCGGTAAATCGAGAGCTTCGCTTTTTGGCTCAGCTCTCTCTTCACCACGACGGACCGGTACAGCGCCCGCTTCACAGTAGACGCTGCCCCAATCCGCCTGTCCATCTCCCGTTCCCTTCTTCCCTCATTCGTGAACAAGATCCCCAGATACTTAAACTCCTCCACTTGAGGCAGGACGACCCCCCTGACCCGGAGAAGGCACTCTACCCTTTTCCGGCTCAAGACCATGGCCTCGGATTTGGAGGCACTGAGCCTCATCCCGGCCCCTTCACACTCGGCTGCGAACCGCTCCAGTGAGAGCTGCAGATCACGTTCCGATGAAGCCAACAGGACCACATCATCCGCAAAAAGCAGAGATGCGATCCTAAGGCCACCAAAACGGATCCCCTCAACACCTCGGCTGCGCCTAGAAATTCTGTCCATAAAAGTAATGAACAGAATCGGTGACAAAGGGCAGCCTTGGCGGAGTCCAACTCTCACCGGAAACGAGCCTGACTTACTGCCGGAAATGCGGACCAGACTCTGACACCGGTCATACAGGGACCTGACAGCCCGTATCAAAGGGCCTGGTACCCCATACTCCCGGAGTACCCCCCACAGGGCCACGGTCGAACGCCTTCTGCAAGTCCACAAAACACATGTAGACTGGTTGGGCGAACTCCCATGCACCCTCCAGGACCCCGCTGAGGGTGTAGAGCTGGTCCAGTGTTCCACGACCAGGACGAAAACCACACTGCTCTTCCTGAATCCGAGGTTCGACTATCCGACGGATCCTCCTCTCCAGGACCCCTGAATAGACCTTACCAGGGAGGCTTAAGAGTGTGATCCCCCTGTAATTGGAGCACACCCTCCGGTCCCCCTTTTTAAACAGGGGGACCACCACCCCAGTCTGCCAGTCCAGGGGAACTGCCCCCGATGTCCATGCGATATTGCAGAGTCGCGTTAGCCAACACAACCCCGCAACATCCAGAGCCTTAAGGAACTCCGGGCGGATCTCATCCACCCCCGGGGCCCTGCCACCGAGGAGCTTCTTGACCACCTCGGCGACCTCGTCCCCAGAGATTGGAGAGCCCAGCCCAGAGTCCCCATGCTCAGCTTCCTCAACAGAAGGCATGTTGGTGGGATTGAGGAGGTCTTCGAAGTATTCCGCCCATGGGCCCACAATGTCCCGAGTTGAGGTCAGCAGCGCACCATCCCCACTATAAACAGTGTTGTTGCTGCACTGCTTCCCCCTCCTGAGACGCCGGATGGTGGACCAGAATCGCCTCGAAGCCGTACGGAAGTCTGTCTCCATGGCCTCTCCAAACTCCTCCCACGCCCGAGTTTTTGCCTCAGCGACAACCCGAGCCGCATGCCGTTTCGCCCGCCGGTACCCATCAGCTGCTTCTGGAGTCCCACAGGCCAAAAGGCCCGGTAGGACTCCTTCTTCAGCTTGACAGCATCCCTCACCGAAGGTGTCCACCAACGGGTTCGAGGGTTGCCGCCGCGACAGGCACCAACAACCTTGCGGCCGCAGCTCCGATAGGCCGCCTCGGCAATGGAGGTACGGAACATGGTCCACTCAGACTCAATGTCCCCTACCTCCCCCGGAACGTGTTCAAAGTTCTGCCGGAGATGAGAGTTGAAGCTCCGTCTCACAGGGGACTCCGCCAGACGTTCCCAGCAGACCCTCACTACATGTTTGGGCCTGCCAGGTCTGACCGGCTTCCTCCCCCACCACCGGAGCCAACTCGTCACCAGGTAGTGGTCAGTGGACAGCTCCGCACCTCTCTTCACCCGAGTGTCCAAGACATACGGCCGCAAATCCGATGAGACGATGACAAAGTCAATCATCGAACTGCGGCCTAGGGCGTCCTGGTGCCAAGTGCACATATGGACGCCCTCATGCCTGAACATGGTGTTCGTGATGGACAATCCGTGACGAGCACAGAAGTCCAACAACAATTAACACATCTATAAATAAAAAAAAACTTCAGTTTAAAAAAATATATATATAGATTACAGCACAAAATGCTTGTCTACTTCTGGGCCGTGTGGTGGTGGCTTTCTTTCTGAGCATGATCCAACATACAAACGCTTATGACGCAACATGCTGTATTTAGAGTTAGCTTCAAGTCTCTCTAGTAATTTGGAGCAGAGGTTGTCGAGCTCCTGGCTGTGGAAACTTGATGATCTCACAATCCAGCCCGATTCACCCTCGAAGACGCCATCCTCTTCATCAGACATGAGGTCAATGGTGACACCTTCCCACAAGGAAATCTCCTCTGCTGCCAGGACGCTCTCCCTCGCCTCCAGCAGCTGTTGACACAGAACAGACATTAAGTCATAAAGAATCTTTATGAAAACATATTGTTGAAACTATACTGACATGTTGAAGTGTCTTGGTTTAGAAACACCAAATATGGGGAGGTGTAATCAATTTGTCATTGAAAACTATGGCTATGTGGTAAAGTATCAACTCCTGAATATCATGTGAATAAACATGATATTTAACAAAACATTGATAAAAGTACTTAAGTGATTTGTCATTAACCATTGAGGCTACATTAAAATTATTGCACACCATCTTGTCCCAAAATTTCTTCTTAAGAAAATTTAATGTCATTTTTCTTTTCACTGCTGATTACATTCATACACACGTATATAAAAACATGCATGCAAAACTGATGCATTTGATGGAACTGTGACATCTCTAGTAATAAATCTGACCTGCTTCTTTCTTTAGCTACATCTGGATGACTGGCAGTAGGTCCTGGATGCAGCTGGAAAACATTTTTGTGCATTGTCAATACATAGCATAATTACATTATATACATAAACAATGTTGAAGCATAAAATATCATCATTCTAAAATGGTAGATACTCACACACAGTTGCATCTCTGTCCTCATCACGGACATCAGAACATTCCAGAAGAGTCTGACACATGTGACTCTCATTCTGTGGAAATAAATTTAAAATTAAAAAAAACATTGTAGCAATATATCGCTTTCTCAAAAATACTTAAGTAAATAAGTTAAAATTATTGTACAGTCGGGAATCAACGCAGTGATTATACATACCGGTTTCATGACTTCATCCTCAGATCCGTCCTCCGTCCGCCATTTTGTAGATCTCTACTGCTTACCACACTCTGCCTTGCTGTACTGCGTTATAACAAAATAAATAAAATAACCGTATGATCAGTTTTCCTTACAAATATGCGAGTGTTCACTATTCAAGAAAACAACAGACCGCTTTCTGTAAGAAACAAACAAAGCAACTGGCCTCGCTCCACGTGTTAATTATAAAAGCTTTCTTACCGGGAGTTCGGTCTTGTTGGACCGCCGCGGTGTCATCTGTTGTTTTCCGCCGGAACATTGCTTAATATCAAAACGATACTGAAAAAGTAACTCTGTGAAATAGGACTTTTTCCACCATTTCACACAACGCACGGGTATTTTCGTTTATGTTGGGTGTAGCAGTTAGCACTCGTTACCACCGGTGCAAATCTTCGTCTGGAGTTTAATGGCGGCTGCTGGACTGGAGTGTTAAATGAAAGTTGACAGAAAAAAATACATTCTAAAAGTTATTTTTTCAAAAGTTACATGACAGTATATTTTCTTATTATAATTAATTGCAAAAATGTTTTTAGCAATTAATTATATGTTTATTTACTCAATTCTACTTTGAGCTGTTTCTTTTTAACTTTATATAGAATATGATTCATAATCTGAGTTATATTTAGTGCTTAACTAACAAAACTTTTAAAAAAGAATACAAATGTTTATACTCTATCAGAAGGTATCACATACTTTCAACCATTTTGTTCTTCAATTTAAACTCAAGAGTTAAGCAACTGAATACTGAAAAATCATCTGTAGTTTCTTAAGTCCTGCATTGTGATGTGGAATGACCACTACCACTCCAATATACCATGACTCTGGGTCTTTAAAGCAATCAGTGAACATTAACATTCGTTTGAATATTATTCACAAAAATACTTTATGTACAATGAACCACTCTGGAACATGTTTTTTATTATCATTTTTGATTAAGTTGTGCAATTCCTCCCATCACAAGATAAATCTTCAGATAGGAGGAATGTCAAAGTAAGATTACGTTTCACAAAAGTCTATTGTATGTATTCATGCATATTCTTCTTTTATATCAATTCAACCAAAACTTAAGTTTTTCAGTGCTCCTAACACACATGTAGTATATATTTTAATGGATAAGATAGATAGTTTTCTCCAAACATACTTCTTTATGGTGAACAGAAATTAAAAAGGATTAGCTACAAAATGAATAAGAGTCAAAAGGCGGTGCTCAACAGTTGATTTGCATTTGCATGGCTCTCAGCACCTTCATTTAAATACGAAAACCTCTGCTAGGCACAAGGGGACAGAGGTGATAGGGGAACACGGACACAGCGTTTTTGACCATTTCTGGCAGTGTTCGACTCTGACAAAAACCTCTTGCCGAAAGCCCTCAACCTCCATGCGCACGGCAGAACAAGGTGTCAATAGCTGACAAAAATCCCATTTTTTGTCCTGTGTAGCCTGAACAGGAATATCTAGTTTATGTATTGGATGAACATTAGATTCTTCTTTCATTTTCTTCTTATTTTGCTCTTTCCTTTGGTTTGTTATTTTGTTTGTATTTCCTTTCAATTGCTGTAAAGCACTTTGAATTGCCTTACTGCTGAAAACGTGCTATATAAATAAAATTACCTTACCTATTAGCAGTTCCACAATTTTTTTTTATAAACACTAACTTAAGAGACATGAAAGCATATCTCTATCTTGGTTTTTTTTCTATTTGTCCTCTTTCTTTTCTCTCTCCCTGAAGGATACGTCCTTTTTTTGCTACCTTGTTTTGCTAACTTATCTTCTACGGTGCTGTGGAGGTTTGGAAGTGTTCTGCACATTGAACGGCAGCTCATATTACTGGTGAAGCGTGACCTTCTGCAGCCACCAGTGGGCCTCCAAAAGCAATTTGTTTATTAATTTTTCTCTTTGTCCATAAAAATAATGATTTCTACATACATCATCAAATATATATTATTGTAAAAACAAATCACAACTTTAAAATGAAATTGTGTGTTTTTGGTATGATAGAAATCTTTACAAAAAAACCCAGCTCCATTTAGGAAGCCCCTAAGTGGCTCCGGGGCCCTAATTGGCTGCTTAGTTCAGACATGCCTTGGGCTGACCCTACAATGCAGGGCCCTACATTTTTCTAAAATCATATCGCTCACCAGTAGTTTTGCTAATTTCTTAAAAGATTTTCTGTTTTACAGGGATGAATTGAGATTTTAAATCCATAGAAATAAAAGGCATATTTGTAAGTTTCCTTACACTTATCCATATTTTGATTATAAACAAAATGCTTGCTATCTCTCCTTGCTTTGAAAGTAGTAAAAAAAAACACTACCTTTATTAGCTATAGGTTAAACAATAATGATGCCAAACTTTTTCAGCGTGTTTCAAGACCATTAAGACACACACAATAAAATCAGTCATTCCCATTCACAAACATTCACACTGATGATAGTAAGCTGCTGGATTGCAACAACAGCTTCAGCTTGACAGAAACTGGTTGAAGGAAATTAGATGTAATAACTCATAAATTTAGATTCTTCAAAGAGTTATTGAAGATCGTGATGGTTGTTGGCAGGAAAGATCTTCTGCAGCGGTCTGTACTGCACTGAATCTGAAGAAGCCTCTAAATGAAGATGCTCTACCTAACCAAGATAGTCTCTTGAAGTGGATGGTCGGTGTTATCCATAATGTTCTTGATCCTATTAAGAATTCTCCTTCATCACTATTTCCAGAGGTTCCACAGTCATCCCCTGAACAGAACAAGCTTCTTTATCAGGCTATTGAGCCTGTTTGGGTCTCTAGTTCTGATGCTGCTGCCCCAACAGATGACAGAAGAAGAGATGACACTCTTAACAACAGACGTACAGAAGATCTGCTGCATCTTGCTGCAAACCTTGAAGGATCTTACCTTCCTCAAAGAAGTACAGTCTTTGAGGACTGTATCTGTCTCTTATAGATGCTTCACCGTTGCGTCTCCAGTCCAGTCTGTTGTCAAGGCAAACACAGAGGTATATTTGTAAGTTTCCTTACACTGATCCATATTTTGATTATAAACAAAATGCTTGCTATCTCTCCTTGCCTTGAAAGTAGTAAAAACTTCTTCTCCCATGATGGAAACAGGGTTTGATCTAATCCTGTCCCTCCTGAAATCAATAATTATCTTCTTTGTTTTGTTCACATTTAAGATGAGATGATTGTTCTCAACAACACAAATGTTGCTTTGACATCCACTTTCCCTTCAAGATTGTGACACGGGTCATCTCCCCAAAATGAAAATCTCTAAATATTTTTATAAGAGGTTATATTTTTTTAGAACATAGTTACGTTCTTCCTTGTAAGCTGCTGAGCCTTATTCTAATTTTGAAACAGCGCTATATGCACATATTTGACATATTGTATACCTTCTCGCTTATAAATAAGCATGGCAGGCCAAATTGGAACCTCACTGAGGTCATGGTTACTTGAAGTTTCCTTGTTTGTTGTGCTTTTGCAAGCCTTTTCTATGCCTTTAAAAAATATTTATATTAAACATGAAACATTGTTATTTTATTCCTATGAGCATTTTTTTTGTTACTTTAATCCCCGGTTCTGAATGCAGCAGTTAGTAAGGATCCATAACAACCTTTATCTTTTTCAGACTATCTGCCAAGAAGTCATCTTCCCTCTAATGTGCTACAGAGATGAGGATGAGAGGCTGTGGCAGGAAGACCCCTATGAGTACATTCGAATGAAGTTCAGTGAGTGTTCAAACATCCAGACTTGACTGTAAAAATATGATCATTTTAACACACAGATAAAATATGTTAAAATCTGATCATTTTGTTCATTGAAACCTACCATTAAGGTTAACTGATGGCATGTGATTGTAGCATTATTTTGGTTTCACCTCTGTATTTTTATTCAATGAGCATATGCTATGAGTCTCCATTTACAGCAAAACCAGTAATAATAACAACAACAATAATAATAATAATAATATATTTTATTTATTGGCCTTTAGAGCTTCAGATCTCAAAGGGCACAAACAAAACAAGCAATTGTAGTGGATAAAAATACTTCAATAAATGAATAAATAAGAGATTAAAACCAACATCTAAAAAAAAGGGAAAAAAAGTTTAAACCTCAGATAATAAATGTGTTTTTGTTAAGCTTTCAGTTTGATTCGGTCCTGCTGCTCTGCTGTCTCTAGATGATTTGGTTGTTTTTTGTGTGTATTTCTTTATTGCAGACATCTATGACGACCATTCTCTTCCAGCAACCGCTGCACAGAGTCTCCTGTGTAAAGCTGCTCGCAAGAGAAAAGAGGTCAGGAAGATTGTGGGCCTTTTGTGCGAATATTACACAATTCAGGTTGGCCTGGTAAATGAAGTAACTCCATAGACATTTTCAGTGATTTTAGATAAAGCTGAAGAGGCAATATTGACAATGAAATTAAGTACTGGAAAATAAAGATACATGATCAAAGAATACTTGGTTAAAGTTGCCGTAAGTAACTTTTATGAAAAAAAAAAGTTTACATATTTAATAAACCGGTCACTCTGAGAGTATAGCATAAAACAGATAATCTATAAAACAGATAATCTACAAAAAAAATCAAGCTCCTCTGCCTTCTCCCACTGCTCCAAGTACTAACTGCAGAAATACACCACTCTGTCAGAAATGACCAATTATGGCCAGTAGTTGTTTTTCTGCCATTGGTACATTAAGCAGCGTGTACACAGCATTGATTGTCAGCGTTAAGACCTTCCTCCTATCTCTGATTGGTTCTTTTTGACTGGCAGTTATTTTTGTAGATTGCAACAGTAGCTAAGAGAGAAGGTGAAGCTTGACTTTTTTTCATAAATTATCTGTCTCATACCATACTTTCCCCACATAGTGAAAATATGTAAAAAACAGATTTTTGCTCAGATGATGGTGGTAGGAGTTTGTCTGTCAATTGGTGGGTTGCTGGTTCAATTATCGCTTTTTCCGCCTGTCGTGTCCTTGGGCAAGACACTTGACTGCTGGTGGTCAGAGGCCCCTGTGGTGTGGTGCGTGGCAACCACGCCTCTGTCAGACTGCCCCAGGATCGCAATGCAGTAACATTTGAATGTGTCCGTAAGTCATTGAATGACTGAATGTTGTGTGAAGCGCTTTGGAGTTCTCTGGAGTTGATAAAGCGCAATGTCGGCCAGCTCCTATTAATAAAAGTTACATACTGTAGCTTTAAAAACACTAAAAATATTAAAAGAACTTTAATAACATATTACTTAAAAATAAGGAAAATTTTTAATACAAATTTTAGATCAATTAAATACCAAAGAAAGGGTATACCATGACTTTTAAAAAAAATAGAAACTATAAAGACAGATCACACTATTGTTCATGTAATGCAGTCTTTCTCAAACTGGTGGTCTGTGGGCGCCCTCTAATGGTCCACGAGATACTGCAAATAAACGACCATTGTTATGCCGAGAAATGCATGCTTACGGACAATTGCATTCCTTGTCGCAAGCATTGCTCTAAACTAGTGGTGCCCAAAGTGGGATCTCGAGGGCCGGCATCCGGCATGTTTTAGTTCTCTTCCTGGTTTAACGCACCTGGATCAAATGATGGCTCATTAGAAGACCAAAGAAGAACATTGACATGCTGAAAAAGTTACTACCACCAAAGAGAGAACTAAAACATGCAGAATGCCGGCCCTCGAGGACCCACTTTGGACACCACTGCTCTAAACTTTCGCAGATTGATGAGAAAACGGATTGAAATATGACCGAAGAGACAACTTTTAAAGATATTCATAACATTATCATGTCTCATGAGCAAGTAGTTGTTGCTGTAGCAACAACTACTTGCTGTAGTTGTTGCTACAGCAAGTAAAAAAGAGGCAGAAAGACAAAAACTAAGACATATTAAGGAATTCTGCTTACCTGACATTTGAAATTGACAAATTCAAATGTCCATAAGGTTCTAGTTAGTGCTTGACTAATCAAAGGGCTTGAAAGCCAGCAGTCGGTGATCATCTCTTTTCTAATCATCATATATATGTTGAATAAAAGTGGCTCAAGAATGTTGCCTTCAGGAACCCCAAGTCTAATCTGCAATAATTTAGCACGAATAACAGAAAACAAACTTCCAAGGATACTTTGTAGACGGAAGTCCTTCATTTGTTTATCTGAGAAAATCCACAATAAATTTAAACTTGTCCATCTAACTCTCTTTTTTAAGTCATGTAGGTTGTATTCTACCTTGAATAAGAGCAGTTTAACTTAATCATGAAAAGTACAAAATTAAACTACATTTATTTTCATAATGAATGGATATAGACTTTGGGCCTAATCTGTAAATAAAGATGTTCAGAAAGGTTTGAGTTTGCATGTTTTCAAAACATAACTTGAAGTTGACGGTTTCTGCTTGTCAGATTCTCCCTCAGATGATGGCGTTCTGCCACAAAATCCTGGCAGACCCCTCTACTGACCCCCGGAGTAAGGATGGAGCACTGCACGGCATTGGAGCTCTTGCTGAGCTCTTACTAAAGGTATATGGGAGTCCAGTTCTGTCACTCATTTAGAAAACATGACTGAGTAAATCCTGATACCATATTTGATGTATTGTGTGTTAAATCTCATTTCAAAGAAGAGAATATACAGAGAGCAGATGGAGTCAATGCTACAAAACTATGTGTTTCCACTGCTCAATTCTCCAATGGGTTACCTTCGAGCCAGGGTGAGTAACAGTCCCATCCATTCACCTTTTTTTTTTTTTTTTTTTTTGAAAAGTTGATCTTAGTCTTTCAAAGATCCTGTGAGTGGATTAAACAAACCTGGACTTTTCTGCTGTGATCTACCAGTCATGTTGGGTGCTGCATTGCTTCAGCCCACTGTGTTTCCATAATGAGCTGGTACTTAGGAACGCAGTGGAGCTGGTCAGACAAGACTTGATAGACGACAAAGAGATGCCTGTTAAGGTGGAAGCAGCCATTGCTTTGCAGACACTTGTGAGCAACCAGGAGCAAGGTGCATTAACCAACATTTTGAATGTTATATGTTTTATGATTAAAGGAAAAAGCATAATCCTTACACTGCAACCTCTGTTCTTTGTGTAGCCAAAATGTACATCAGGCCATGCATTCGCCAGGTGATGCAGGAGCTTCTACATGTGGTCAGAGAGACGGAGAATGATGACCTTACCAACGTCATTCAGAAGATGATTTGTGAATACAACCAGGAGATGGCTGCTATAGCAGTGGACATGACACAAAACTTGGTAGGAACAAGCTATATAAGTGGTGTTAGACATTGTCTAGCTCTACCAAACTCTTACTGCACTGCAAGTATTGTTTGAAGTGCATCTGACCTCTAGTTGATGGAGAAGCACCATTCAGTTTGAGTCCAATAATTTTTTTCCCACATTAATTTATTAAATAAAGCAAAACTAAGAACTCTCACAATTTATGGTGTGTAAATGTATGAACCAATATTTGATGCACTTTTTTTTAGTTCAATCATAAAAAGAGTCAATTATAAAACATAAATGGGGAGAATGTAATTCCTTCATATTCTTATGGCTTCATAATGACTACCTCTTTCAAAAAAACTGCAGCAGGTTTTCCTGTGTTTATGAAAGAAGTAATATTGACTCTGAAACTATTTTACCTAATCGCGTTGATTGGCCATGACCCATGTCTGAAGTAAGGTATGAGGATGTTGACTGATTGTTTTCCCTTGTTGTTTTATAGTCATGGCCTCTACTTGTTCAACTCAAGCTAATTTGTCTGTGGAAGTAGCACACCTAGTTGGGGCTCATAGACAGCTGTATTTACAAAAGCTATAGATAGCCAATCCATACCCTCCCATAATGTCACTGTGTCATAATGGTATTTGTCCTTTCACTGAAGCAAACTTAACAGTATCCAAAATCTAGATATTTACCAGTAGAGGTTTGTAGATCGATCGGCCGCCGATCATAATCAGCCGATTTCCGTGAAAAAGTGTATGATCGGTGATTGCCGATCACGGTCTCTTGTTGCCAATCACACAAATCGATCACCTGCTTCTCATTTCGCAGCATGCCTGTGCTGCTGGTCTCCTCTTTCCTTCACATTGCGCAAATGCACAGCAACAAATCCTAAGCGATGTGGTGTGGAACTATGACGCACTGAGTGAATGGGGAAGTTTGCGTGTTGCAGCGGAAATTGAAGCACTTCAAAATGCATCAACACGAAGCTAATATGGCATAAAAACAATGCCATACTTGACGGAGTTTGGCTACATCGAGGCTCACTGCAGTAAAAAAAGACATATGGAGGATCAGATAGCAGGTAAAGCAGCGCACAGCTACAAACACCCGGATTAGCATGACGGTCAGAAAGCTAAACAAATGCTTTATCTGACGAACCGTCAGATAAGGCGGTGTTGGTGTTCCCGCTAAAGCCTGAATCCCAAACAGCGGACATATCGACATATCACGCAACTGAGAGTCCGGTGGATATCGGAGATGATATGTGGAAATGTTTATTATTATATGTAAAGGTCCTTATTATATATGTTTATGTTTATTCAGTTAAAAATGTTAACTATGAAAAAACACAGTCACCTCTAAATAATAGTGCAGCAAATGGAGCAGCTGCTCCCGTCGTCTTTCATCCACCGCCTTTTCTTTTTGTTACATCTTTTATCTCTTAAAATGACTCCACTAACTATCACTATTGTTTCTACATCGTCATCCATGTTTGGTTATTCTAAATTCCCGTATGCTATGTTGGGAGTTTTGTGGAGTTTCTTCTGGAATTGCGATGTTCGTGACTGGAATCGGTTCGTGTTGCTCCTGCCGTGTGGCTGAACACGAACTGATCGAACCTGTGGTACTTTTATCAGCTCTGTGGTCACAGAGATTTGGAGAATCAGCCGACAATTCTTAAATCTTGCCGTCTAAACCAGACTTAAGATTCTCAAGCTCTACTCCTCTCCTCTCGACCACTGCCCAAACGCTCTCTGACTCTTGTCGCTATGGTAACGTTTACATATCCCTTAAAAATAAGATGCAGATGCACCACAAAAACGAACATTTTAATTTTGTGAAAATTTTAACTCACGATAATGACTAACGGAGCCCTGAGCTTGTTTCTCTGCAACGAGACGGTCCCATCTGGGAGTGAAGGGAGACAATGACACCCGAAGTGTTGCTTATATCCACAGCCTGCTTGGTCTCTATGTGGCGAAGCAGTTTGAAGCTTCATTGCCTCATTAGCAGCCGGTCGCCGCATGTTACGCAGAGCGGCTTGTAATGTGGGGCTCACCTACCGGTCCGGGATAAATCCATTCTCCTGTTTCTTCTCTGGGCCTTTTCCCCTTCGCAAAGAAACTTTTCAAAGACATCTGATCTGTTTCTTACTCATTTTGCTGCTTTTGGGCTCAATGTTTGTGCGCAAGTAACAGAGAGATTCCGGTTAAAGGATTTTCAAAATAAAAGATCCTCCAGACTCAAATAATACATAAAATGTAAATATTTCATTATTTCTTGCGCGGCCCGGTATCAATTGGTCAACGGACCAGTATCAGTCCACGGACCGGGGGTTGGGGACCACTGCTCTATGGGGTTCAGGTCAGGAGAGTTGGCAGGCCAACCCTCCTATATTTCACCAAAATCCAAGTCAGTCTAAATTTTACTATCCCAATACATGGAAAACCAACAAATTTGATGAAAATTTAGCACAGGGTTGCCATAACCAAGTATAGCACTCAGCTTGAGAGCTACCTACAAAACAGGTTTCGAAGGAACATACGGTTGATCAGGCCTCTGCCTTTCTCAGATCAATATGATGCCATTTACACCATACAATTCTGTGCCAACTTTAAACCCATTTACACAATACAGGATGTATATTTGAGGAAAACAATATTCTATTACAGTTATATTGCTGAACTGTCCATATACAGGACTCTAAACAAATGAATTCACTCAAAACCAAGTAAGAATGGACTGGGATTTTTGGCTCACAGAGTTTGCTAAATCCCTAAAATCAAAAGGTCTTTGAACCATGGATTCAATGAGTCTGTTCACCCTTTTGCTGACACTACCCACCCAAGTCTTAACGACCTGGTCAGTATTCTCTGAGGGATGACACATGTCCATGTTAGCATCTGAATTTAGAGGAAGAACCTAAGTGTCCGTAGAGTGAGCTTGACCCACTGTCTGTAACTGTCCTTCTGCCACATGACTATCAGCATGTTCACCTGAGCGTTCCAGCACACTGTGAGGTGTCACAAGACTCTGGTTGGATAAACCTGGTTCTGACATGTCTTGATCCAGAGAAACATTGCTGTCACAGTTTGTCGATTTACTCATCTCCCATGCATTATCTCCATCATCCAAACTTTTCTCAGCCGAAGCATCAAAGGAGTACGACAGGCCTTGTGCCTCCTCTGCTCCGACAACAGCGATCTCATTTTGGGCTGTTTCCACAGGTAGAAAACTGATGTCCAATGTCAGGTTCCTGTGCACAATTTTTTTGTTACCTTGCTTGTCCTCCAACTTGTATGTGTGAGTTTGAAGGTTCCTGTCAACAACTGTGTAAGCTGTAGCACTCCACTTGTCAGATAACGTTTTCTTCCCTCTTTCAACCTTGTTTGCTAGCAAGACTCTGTCTCCAATGTTCAAATGGGTACCTTTCACTTTCCTGTTGTACCCTTCTGCCTGTTTATCTTGTTCTTCCACAGCAGGTGCTTGAGGTATCTTAGCTGTCTCAAAAACTCTCATGTGACAAGAGAGTTTTTGCATAGTTCTTGTAATAGGTAGTCACCGGATCACACAACACCTGTTTGAAGATCGCATCCACAGGGAGCCTCGGAACCCGACCAAACATGAGTTGGAATGGAGCAAATCCCGTAGTCTCGTGAACTGTTGCATTATATACAAAAGTCGATGTTTGTATTTGTTCAGGCCATTTGTTCTTCTCTCTGAGTGGCAATGATCTGAGCATGCTGTCAAGTGTGCGGTTGAACCTCTCAGTGCCCCCGTTTCCCATGGGATGGTACGCAGTGGTGTGAGACTTTGATATTCCCACCAGTCGAAGCAGTTTAGCGATGAGCTCACCTTCAAAGTTTGCTCCCTGATCCGAATGGATCCGTTCAGGAAATCCATACACGCAAAATACGCGGTCCCACAACTTTTTAGCAACCTGCTTTGCTGTTTGATTGGTGCATGGAAATGCGTGGGCTAGCTTTGTGAAATGGTCGGTCAGGACAAGCACATCCACTGAGTTTTGCTTTTTATCTTCTGCACTCCAGAAGTCTAAACACACCAACTCCATTGGAGCAAAGGTTCTTATGCTTTTAAGAGGGGCTCGAGCAGAAGGTTCTGGTGTTTTGGCGAGAATGCCCCTCTGACAACACTTGACATACTCCATCACATCAGTACATTTTGAATATTTTAACACATAAACAGAAGACAACTTTATATGCTTAGCTCAGTTCGCGCAGCTCGGCACGAACTGAGGAGGGCAACGGGAACACACAGGATATGACGCCAAACAGGAAGCAAGAAAATAAAAGCATCACCACCAAAATAAAATACAATTCAGAAATTAAGAAAAACTAATATACATATATAGTGAGGATGGATTTGGGGTGAAATATACACCGTTTTTACAGACTTGCTACACTAACATGAGACAGATAATCTCTGAAAAAATAATCGATCTCCTCTGAAAAACCTGATCTCTACTTACCAGATTTTTTCAAACATGGTAGACTACCTAATGGTGAGGCATTTTCTGTGTAGTTACTAATGATTAGACGTGTGTCCTATCCATAATCCAATATTTGGTGGCATCATGCTAGTCTTCCTTTCTTAGTAAGTATCTGAACATTAATCTTCTTACCTATAAAAAGTCTTTCTGTCAAATCCACAAATACACAGAGGGGTGCGAGTTCTTACAAATGATGGGTACCTCCCTGTCATCTTTTCTTATCAAGAGGTATACGATAAAATGACAAATTTATTTGTATCCTTGTCTGTTTGTGGAACTAACTGAGAAGCACCCGATGACCATTTTTACACTGAAATCAAATGCATAAAAACAATATTAGGCTACCAGCTGTTTTTTGACGAGCTTCACAGAAGTTGACATCCGCATTAGTTGTCAACTCTGTCATGGCAGAGTGTGCCATTTTCTGAAGAGTGGCATCACAATAGAGGAAGCGGAGCAGACACATGGGAGGAACATTTTCTGTAACAGAGTGCAAACATGACTTTGTGTTTTCTGCCACCAGGCGGAGATCTTTACGAGAGTTCTGCAGAGTGAAGAGTATGAGGAGAATGAGGAAAAGACTGTGATGGCTCTGGGCATCCTTAGCACAATAGACACAATCCTTACTGTCATGGAGGACCACAAAGAGGTATCTCCCACACGCTCATACACCCACCAGTAAAAAAACCCGCAGAAACATAAACTATTTAAGGATATTCATCTTTGACACTAAACATTTTTTATTCACCAAACACATTTTCTGCAGCATAATTTGTTTCCTTTTTCGAATTTACTGTTGAACTAATGCCTCGCTCTCTTCAATCAGAATCAGAATTCCTTTTTTGTCATCACGCACAGCGAAATTTAAAATAAGCACCTTCTCGGTAGTCATTCACTACTTAATCAGAAGCGGTAGAAATTAACTTACACATTTCACATTTGAGGTGCCAGCTTCACCTCAAATGTGTGACTGTCACTCAGTCTTAAAGACAAAGTGACATCTGAAAGGAGCTCTGAGCAACATTAGAGCTCCTTTCAGCTCTAATGTTGAGCTGAAACAGTCAGCTGACATGATGTGGGCACCTTATCTGGACTGCCTGGGTGTTTCCTTTTGGAGGCTTCTAGGCATGCTTCATTCGAGGGAGACACAGAGGAAGAACCAAAACTCACTATATGATGCCTAGGGAATTGTCAAGGCACCATCAAGACATCTCCTTCAGGACATGTGCAACTGCTTGAATGATGTTTCATTGTAAATTATGTTTGGATTTTTAACTTTTGTTGTTAGGCATCCAGCTTCTTTATGCTTTTATGTCTTATAGTTAAATAAATAAACTTTGTTTTCCCCATTTTTTTATTTCTCTTATTTGTTTATAATTGTAAGACATCTTTATTCTGTCCTGATTCTCAGAGATTTTTCTTGGTCTGTGAGAATTCTGAGTTTTAGAAGCCCATCTTCCTCATCTATACAATTCTCATGTTACACCTTGTAAGAAAATAATATTCTAAAATTGTGTTGTTCAAGGTCTTCCTCTGTTACTTTTATCCTGATTTATTCATTTCTGGCTAAAACTGCATTTTTGAAAAATTATTCCCTCTGTGTTTAGATGCTGTGCAACTGCAAGGGCTTTTGCTGATGCTTTTGGATATTTGTGATGATGTGCAACTATAGCAGCAAAGTGATATTTTACAACCAGGAGCAGTTGATTAATATTTCAGTCAGAAGCTGAAATAATATCTTAATTGCAGTCCTACACCCCAGATAAGTTGAAAAGAATGTGTCATGGATGCAAGGCAAGAGCAATGATGTTTAATCTTGTTGTTTGATCTGCATAAATATTGTTACGATGTGGAACAAAAGAAAGTATCATGAATTAATCCACTGTCAGATTCACATTGACTTCCACGGCTCGTTTTTTGAGTTAAAGTTGCTTATTTGAGTAAATGACGGGTATGATCACATTTTTTAGTTGAGAGTAGTTTGGAAAAATATATGTGGGCTAATTATGCATTCAACCAAATTGCTATTGTTTTCTATTGTTTTCTGTCCTTCATATAAAGTGCCTCAATTCCTCATATCCTTCATGTGTGTGAGGTATCGCTTACGCACTTTATTTAGCGTAACATCAGTAAATCTGTGATCGATCTATTTATTTGTCTCTTGAAGAAATCTCTTGATGTGCCATCCATCCATCCATCCATTTTCTTCCGCTTATCCGGTGTCCGGTCGCGGGGGCAGCAGCTTTAGAAGGGAGGCCCAGACTTCCCTCTCCCCAGCCACTTCTTCCAGCTCCTCCGGGGGAATCCCAAGGCGTTCCCAGGCCAGCCGAGAGACGTAATCCCTCCAGCGTGTCCTGGGTCTTCCCCGAGGCCTCCTCCCGGTGGGACGTGCCCGGAACACCTCACCAGGGAGGCGTCCAGGAGGCATCCTGACCAGATGCCCGAGCCACCTCAACTGGCTCCTCTCGACGTGGAGGAGCAGCGGCTCTACTCTGAGTCCCTCCCGGATGACCGAGCTTCTCACCCTATCTCTAAGGGAGAGCCCAGCCACCCTGCGGAGGAAACTCATTTCGGCCGCTTGTACCCGTGATCTCGTTCTTTCGGTCATGACCCAAAGCTCATGACCATAGATGAGGGTGGGAACGTAGATCGACCGGTAAATCGAGAGCTTTGCTTTTTGGCTCAGCTCTCTCTTCACCACGATGGACCGGTACAGCGCCCGCTTCACGACAGACGCTGCCCCAATCCGCCTGTCAGTCTCCCGCTGCCTTCTTCCCTCATTCGTGAACAAGATCCCCAGATACTTAAACTCCTCCACTTGAGGCAGGACGACCCCCCTGACCCGGAGAAGGCACTCTACCCTTTTCCGGCTCAAGACCATGGCCTCGGATTTGGAGGCACTGAGCCTCATCCCGGCCGCTTCACACTCGGCTGCGAACCGCTCCAGTGAGAGCTGCAGATCACGTTCCGATGAAGCCAACAGGACCACATCATCCGCAAAAAGCAGAGATGCGATCCTAAGGCCACCAAAACGGATCCCCTCAACACCTCGGCTGCGCCTAGAAATTCTGTCCATAAAAGTAATGAACAGAATCGGTGACAAAGGGCAGCCTTGGCGGAGTCCAACTCTCACCGGAAACGAGCCCGACTTACTGCCGGCAATGCGGACCAGACTCTGACACCGGTCATACAGGAACCTGACAGCCCGTATCAAAGGGCCCGGTACCCCATACTCCCGGAGTACCCCCCACAGGGCCCCCCGAGGGACACGGTCGAACGCCTTCTGCAAGTCCACAAAACACATGTAGACTGGTTGGGCGAACTCCCATGCACCCTCCAGGACCCCGCTGAGGGTGTAGAGCTGGTCCAGTGTTCCACGACCAGGACGAAAACCACACTGCTCTTCCTGAATCCGAGGTTCGACTATCCGACGGATCCTCCTCTCCAGGACCCCTGAATACCGAGTCCACCATCCGGCGTCTCAGGAGGGGGAAGCAGTGCAGCACCAACACTGTTTATATTGGGGATGGTGCGCTGCTGACCTCAACTCGGGACGTTGTGGGCCCGTGGGCGGAATACTTCGAAGACCTCCTCAATCCCACCAACATGCCTTCTGTTGAGGAAGCTGAGCATGGGGACTCTGGGCTGGGCTCTCCAATCTCTGAGGACGAGGTCGCCGAGGTGGTCAAGAAGCTCCTCGGTGTCCAACAACAGAACACCGCTTGGGTTCAGATCGGGGGGGCCGTTCCTCCCAACCATGCCTCTCCAGGTCTCACTGTCATTGCCCACGTGAGCGTTGAAGTCTCCCAGTAGAACAAGGGAGTCCCCAGGAGGGGCACTCTCCAGTACCCCGTCTAAGGACTCCAAGAAGGGTGGGTAATCTGAACTGCTGTTCGGCCCGTAAGCACAAACAACAGTCAGAACCCGTCCCCCCACCCGTAGGCGGAGGGAGGCTACCCTCTCGATCACCGGGGCGAACCCCAACGTACAGGCGCCCAATGGGGGGCAACAAGTATGCCCACTCCAGCCCGGCGCCTCTCACCGTGGGCAACTCCAGAGTGGAAGTACGTCCAGCCCCTCTCAAGGAGACTGGTTCCAGAACCAGAGCCATGCGTCGAGGTGAGGCCGACTATTTCTAGCCGGAACCTCTCAGCCTCGCACACTAGCTCCGGCTCCTTCCCCACCAGAGAGGTGACGTTCCACGTCCCAAGAGCCAGCTTCTGCAGCCGAGGATCAGACCGCCAGGGTCCCCTCCCTTGGCTGCCGCCCATAGAACAATGCACCCGACCCCTTTGGCCCCTCGGACAGGTGGTGAGCCCATCGGAAGGGGGATCCACGTCTCCTCTTTGGGCTGAGCCCGGCCGGGCTCCGTGGGTAAAAGCCCGGCCACCAGGCCCTCGCCATTGTGCCCCACCTCCAGGCCTGGCTCCAGAGTGGGGCCCCGGTGACCCGCGTCCAGGCGAGGGAAAACGCAGTCCAAAGTTTGTATTCATCATAGGGGTCTTCGGGCTGCACTTTGTCTGGTTCCTCACCTAGGACCTGTCTGCCTTGGGTGACCCTACCAGGGGCATAAAGCCCCAGACAGCATAGCTCCTAGGATCATTGGGACACTCAAACCCCTCCACCACGATAAGGTGGCAGCCCAAGGAGAGGTGTGCATTCACCTGAATTACTTAAGCCTGACTTAACATAGCTGCACCTCCTGAGCCTGGTTTGGTCTTTGTGAAATGGAGAAAGCCAGCATAAACTGATGGGACTATGTCAAACCTGAGAAACCAGGCTTGACATAGTGCCATAGCAGGATTTCGTAATCCTACTTTTGTGAAAAAGCCCTCTGGATGACACCATATATGTTTGCAAGCACTATATCATTGCTGAATCCATGTCAGGGCTTGAAGTAAATCTATCTTTTTAGTTAACAATCTCACGTTGCCATTTATGATGGATGGAAGAGATATTCAATGTGTCAATGTGCACACCTGATCTTCCTTCTCTCTCTCTCTCTCTCTCTCTTTCTCTCTCTCTCTCTCTCTCATCTTTGCTCCTCCTCTGCATCTGTGATGCCTCCTTTTCTGAGATTTCTGGCTTCAGTTGTGGTATTATTTTAGCTTTTCCTAAGTTAATCAGCTGCTTCCTGTATGAACCACTATGGTTCATACACATCATACAGTTATGATGTGTAACCATAGCCATCATACTATTGTTATGATGGCTATGGTTACACATCATAACAAAATAGCAAAGTATTGGCAAAAATCAGTCCAACTACACAGCATCCAAAACAAGGAGGAGCGATATAATTGTAGAATCAAGGACATGTTACTATAAAGTGTCGTTTCTGTTCTGCAACCCAGATATTGAACTGTAAGCAATAAGTTTTGTCCATACCAAAATAGTTCAACATTGCTTTTTCGGCAGCTTTTTGCTTTCCTCTGTTAGATGTTGCTGATAATGCAATGCCAGTCATTAGCTCAGTTGTTACTGAAAACCTATTTTTTGAGCGAATATGTAGTGATTTTAACCAGGTCTCAGTCTGCTGCAACAACTTTTTAACTGTTCCACCAGAGAAAACAAAACACTGGATTTATTTCATGTGAATGCAGTGTTTTTAATGTTGTTTAAAGTCCAGATTAAAGTACAGAGAGGACTGGGCTTCTGAAATTGTGGGACGAATTGCTTCTTTGCTGCACAGTGGTGCAATTGGTAGCATTGTTTCCTTGAAGTAAGAAGGTCCTGGGTTTGATTCCTGGCCTCAGGTCTTTCTGCATGGAGTCTCCATGTTCTCCCTGTGCATGAGTGGGTTTTCTCCAGGTTCTCCGGCTTCCTCCCACAGTCCAAAAACATTATTGTCAGGTTAATTGGTCTCTTTAAATTCTCCTTGGGTGTGAGTGTGTGTGCCTGGTTGTTTGTCCTGTTTGTCTCTGTGTTGCCCTGAGATGGATTGGCAACCTGACCAGGCCTCTCACCCTTTGACAGCTGGAGATGGGCACCAGCAACCCTCCTGACCACAGTGGGATAAGGGTGTAAGAAAATGGATGGATGGTTGGATGGAATTGCTTCTTCACATCAAGACTTCCACAATAGTTGACACTTTTTTCTGGTTTTAAAGCCAGACTGAGTCCTTGTATTTCTGCTGTTTATCCTCAGGTTTTTTATTATTTTATGTCATTTACTTTTCCTTGGGATAAAGTATACAAAAATTTATTTTTTTTCTGTTAATTAGCCAGTTCTCTGGGGAGGTTTAGTATCTCGGGAAACACACTTTTATTCAGACTTGCCACTTAAATGTTACATACTTTTATGATATGATTTATAAATAATTAAGACTTTAGCTGTTTTAATAAACTAGATCTGTTCACAACTGAATGACCTGTATGCATGGTAAGTCTATGTATATGAAGCATTTGCATAATGCAATCTCAACACTGAAACAATTTCTTCTCCTTTAGATCACTCAGCAGCTGGAAGGGATCTGTTTGCAGGTGATTGGCCTGGTGCTGCAGAAGCCCATCATAGGTATGGCAGGTGTGTGTTCACAGGAGGTGTAGTGTTCTTTATTCTTTTCTCAAGCACATAGATCCAGTTCAGCATCAGGTTTACTCTCTGTTGAAGTGGAAAAATATAAAACTATTATTAATATTATATTTGTGACAGTCCCACTACAATGAGTATTAAGCAGCAGATTTGTGAACGTAGGCAGAACAGTGCTTATATAAACTTATTCAGAATTTGTCTCAAGTCGACTATAGTCTTAATCTCACCCATGCTGGTTGATTCATAGTCTGCTCGGGATAAATGGACCTATGTTGTACTGATCTAGCTAACCTAGTCAGATTCACTTTTCAAAATACTTTTATACACAAGCCACATTCATTCAGCCAGTATCACAAATGTGCACACTTGGAGTAGGCAACTTGGAGTTGGTGGCTTTCCCAAATGTGACCAATTGGTAGAACTGAACCTTGGACTGTGATGGTGATGTTGCTCCTCCAACTAAACACTTTGCAAACAAAAGTCTTTGTTAGATAACCTGCTTTATTTAGATGTGAAGCAGCTCCTAACTCTTTAAGAGGAGTTAGGAGCTTCCTAACTCCTTAAAGATACTAGGGCTGTTGTAAACAAATATTTTAGCAATTGAGTATTGATTATTCTTACAATTAATCGAGCAATTGGATAAAAAGAAGATCAAATAAAACATTGGTAAATCTAACATAACAGCAGTGTTACATCAGTTACAACAATTGGACTGATATCAACATCAGTCCAATTTTTCATATTTGAGCTTCCCTAACAATAAATTTTAAGTAGTTTAGAAAACTAACCTGTAACAATAACAGCTCACTTTCTAAGTTAACCTGAAGAAAAGTTGTACAAAAATCTGAAATTATATTCAATTTAATAAGAGGCAGGCTCACATATACACTTATTAAAAAAGTCTATATTCCAGCTTTCCTTTTATGTTTTCATTTTCAGTCAATTTAATAGATGAACTCTCACCTTGCCCAGCCATTTATAGCTTTTGTGTTTGTGTTAATGACGGGATTTGACACCTTCATTCATCACACAGAAACACATCTACCAGCTGTGTACGATGCCCTCTGCCATTTGTTGAGACCAGGATGATATGAAATTTATTTTCCGGTTCTTCCATAAAGCTACGCATCTAAAGCACAGCCGACCGCAGTGTCCGTCTGTCCACTCACCTGTATAAATACATCTTCAGTCTTCTTCCCCACCATTCACTCTGAGCCGCCACCAGGAAGCACCTCCGGGAGGAGAAAAGCTGCCGTACTCCGAGCATCGCCCCAGTCATTTTAAGGATGCTTATTGGTCCCCCAAAAAACGACGGAAACCCAAACATTATCATCAATTAATAAAATCGTCCCAGGCCAAACTTTAAAATTGGACGTTATTCTGCTAGCACTTAGCTTTTGTCAACAGCTCATAGGTAGAAGTGACAGCGCTGCATGACGCAAATAATAACCCGGACGGAATCATTCGAGGAATCATTTCAGTCCTAAAAGATACACTTACTCAGTATTTGATAGGTATATGTCTTTCTTTCTTCCAACAGTTTTTTCTTATGAGCCGTATTGGCTGAGCCATCCATACATTTTTTTGTGTCACTAACATTTTCAGTTTATTTTGGGTCACTTATCCTCTTCCATGGACATGGTCTAAACTCTCTCTCTTTCTCTAGCTCAGATTTATTTAAGAGTTCATCTCAGCTTGTCTGCATCTTCACTGCAGATTATAAATGTGTGTGTGTTTCCTGTTCTTTGCAGAGTTCTATGAGGAAATCCTGTCTCTGGCCTTTGGCCTCACCTGTCAGACCATCTCCCCTCAGATGTGGCAACTGCTTGGTGTCCTGTACGAGGTGTTCCAGCACGATTGCTTCGACTACTTCACAGGTACTTGCTTATAAATCTAACAGCACGGAACAGTTAGGAATGTATACTGCTTTCAAAATCCATTATAATTTCTTGCAGGACAGTGATGTACTCCAAACCTTTAAACATGGAAAAATAAAACAATTCTGAAATAAAATACTTTTAGAAGACTTGCTGACTTAGCTGTTAAATTTCAGACATAAGAGCTTAATTGATCCAAAAATTATCATAAGAAAATGATTTCAATTTCAAATTTAACTTGATTTTTTATTAAGATTAGATTAATTACAGAAAAATTCAGCTGTAAAGTTGAGCTATTTTGTGAATAAATTCTTGGACTTGATTATAACAGCAGCCATCTACAAGAGCAGTGTCATTGACATCACTGTTTTTATTTCATTTTCAAAGTAATTTGGTTACTTTTTTCTTTTAAAGTGTTGATCCATTTTGTTTTTTATAGTTGATCGATTTTATTTGTGTTGCAGATATGATGCCTCTTTTGCATAACTATGTTACTGTGGACACAGATATGCTTCTGTCCAACCCAAAGCACTTAGAGGTCATTTACAGTATGTGCAAGAAGGTAAGACTGGAAAAACATTTTGCTGCTGTGCATTGTGAAGGTCCCTGCCTGTCTGATGACGTTTAACATCTTCTCTATCCTAACATGCTGAAGGTACTAACTCTGGATGCTGGTGATGATGCAGAGTGTCATGCTGCTAAACTTTTAGAGGTGATCATTCTGCAGTGCAGAGGCAGAGGCATTGAACAGGTCAGAAGCAGCTCCAATACCCATGTATTCGTGTGGAGACATTTTAAAATTACATTTTATGCTGCTCCTCATTCTTTAATTTTAGAAACCACCATGTTTAAGAATTTTTATATATATATTATTTTCAGCTGTTCACCTGGACAAAAAAGTAGTCAGAACAAACTCCTTGTTTCCACACCATCAGCACTTCCACCTTCTTTTCTCTTGATGTTTAGTAATAGACCAAAGGTATGGTTAACATCCACATTTGTGTATTTTCTGCTCTAGTGTATCCCTCTGTTTGTGGAGGCAGTGCTGGAACGTTTGATGCGGGGGGTGAAGTCCAGCGAGCTGAGGACCATGTGTCTGCAGGTGGTCATTGCTGCCCTGTACTACAACCCAGCTCTGCTCATTCAGACTCTGGACAACATGCACTTTCCTCACAGCCCACAGCCCATTACAGCCCACTTCATCAACCAGTGGATAAATGACACTGAATTCTTCCTGGGGTAAGAGTAGAATCAGCATGAAACCGTCACATTTTCTATGTCCTTATTTAATAAGTGGTATAAAAATGTTCACTAGATTTTTTTTGTACCTATTGTGAATTATTCATTGCACAAGTTCATTTCCTATATTGGCCAGATGAGGGCAGCAGAATACTACACTAATACATTTTATAACGAGAGTTGCTTAATTGTCAACAACACACTACTTTGTGTAATGAGTTGAAAATCAAATTTCATGTTCATTTAAATGTCTCTTTTCATTAGGGGCATGCCATAGCAATGCATAGGGAGAGCAGTGACTGACTAGCAAAGCAAGTCAGTCACTGCCTCCATGCAGGCCTCCATGGCAGGCACCTATTGTTCTACACCCAATAGAATGTCTCTTTATTATTATTATTATCAGTGAGAATGCATTCAAGGCATTCTCACTACTAGTGTTTCTGTTTTTCTTTATTATTATTATCCAATGTTCCGTACGTTTTACTGCGCTTAACTACTTCTACTATCTTTCACTAATTGTACTAATTCATATATCAAAACGTTCAGCTCCTTCAGGAGAATGGTGCTATGACTTTTGGTAAACTTCACTGTTGCACTTTTAGAAATAATTGCCCTTTTGTGCAAATCTTTTGCCCCATTGAAGTCTATGGTGGAATTCTCTAACTGACTTCAGTTACTAGAGTGTCCACTCTAGTAACTGCCGTTTTTGAACTTTTTCTGCTTTTTGACAAACAAAATATTGCTGTTCATAAATATTTCACTGTAGAGAAATAATTTATGCATTAAAATGTAGCCACTAGTGTCTACTTTATGGAATTATTACTATCATTGCTACAGGTCAAACTCCTCTGGAGTACAGCCATGACACACTTTCTCCTATTCTTTCAATGTATTTTTCTCTTGTGCTCTGTTTCTATCTCTTTTCCTTTTTTCCCTCTGTTTCTGTCTCATTGTGCTTGTTTACTTTTCTGTATCTCTTCTACTTCTACTTGCTTTACTATCTTTTACTGGTTTTACTATCTTTAACTTGTCTACTTTTCTGTATCCTTTCTACTTCTACTGGTTTTACTACCCTAACCCTTATATATATATGCACAGATTTTATAGCCTAAAAGATTTGAAAAAAGCCGATTAGTGAGTTGCTAATATGTAAACAAATGGCAGTTCCGGTTTGCGGCAGAATTTGTGCCCATAAATTATACAAAGCTTCATGGGGGCTAGGAATAAGGTGGATAGATATATAAAATATGTGATTACTGTCAACATGGAGACTGAAAAACCAAACAAGTGAAAGAGTCTTCTTGAAAATATGAAAACCATTAACATTTCTCCTGTTCTCTGGGAGCCTCTGGATGTTGATGTGGAAAAGAGAAGCATCAGAGCAGATATAAGAATGAATGGAAAAGAAGTCATGGAAAGTATCAAACAATAATTTTACCACAAATAAATCCCTCTCAATATATCACTGTTGCCTGTCTGTTGCAGGCAGCCAATCAGAAATCACGGAGTCATAAGCACGGAAGGGAATCACAAACAAACTAATAATAATAATAATAATAATAATAATAATACATTTTATTTGTAGGTGCCTTTCTGAACACCCAAGGTCACCTTGGCATAAAAACAAGCAAATTATAAAATACATACCGGTAATAAAAAACATAAAAACACAAACAAGATTTATAAGACAGTACAAAGATAATTAAAGGTTGTATGCTAGTTCAAACAAATGGGTTTTGAGTTTGGACTTAAAATATTGGAGAGACTCGATGTCCGGAGATCAGGTGGGAGTGAGTTCCAGAGTTTGGGAGCAGAGCGGCTGAATGCTCTGCTCTCCATAGTGACAAGATCAGCAGGGGGAACAGTGAGATGGACAGAAGAAGAGGACCTGAGGGAACGGGTGGGTGTGACAATGTGAAGGAGGTCCGAGAGATATGAAGGTGTGAGGTTGTGAACTACTTTAAAAGTTAGAAGAAGTATTTTATAGTTGATGTGATTGGAAGCCAATGGAGCTGTTGTAAAATAGATGTGATATGATGAATTAAAAGAGCAGCTGAATTTTGAACCAATTGCAATTTATACAGAGTTTTCTGTGGCAGACCAAAGAGTAGAGAATTACAATAGTCTAAACGAGATGTGACCACACTGTGGACCAGAACAGCAGTGGAGTGCGGAGTGAGAGAAGGACGGAGACGGCGAATATTTCTGAGACGAAAATAAGCTGACCGAGTGCTATTATTGACCTGGGAGGCAAAAGAGAGGGTGCTATCGAGGATGACACCCAGACTCTTAACCTGAGGGGAGGGAAAAATGGAGGAGTTATCAACTGAAATGGAGAAATTATCAAGTTTACTTAGTATTGAATTAGTACCAACTAACAGAAGTTCAGTTTTACTGGAATTTAATTTGAGAAAGTTAAGAGTAAACCATTGTTTTATTTCAAGAAGACAGTCAGTGAGGGAGGAAAATGGAAGCATAGAATTAGGTTTGGTTGAAACATAGAGTTGGGTGTCATCTGCGTAGCAGTGAAACTGGATGTTATGTTTGTGCAAAATATTACCAAGGGGGAGGAGGTAAATGATAAACAACAAGGGTCCCAGGACAGAGCCCTGGGGGACACCTGAGGAGACGGAACTGGCGAGAGGAAATGATTTTAACTGAACAACTGAGAGCGGCCTGAGAGATATGAACGAAACCAGCTGAGAGGTGTATTTACAATGCCAAGAGAGGATAATCTGTCAATGATCAAATCAAAAGCCGCAGTCGATCAAGAAGAAGGAGCATCGATAATAAACCAGAGTCAGCAGCCAGGAGGAGATCATTTGTAATTTTAAGAAGAGCTGTTTCTGTACTGTGGGAGTGGACGGAAGCCAGATTGGATTGTTCATATAATTATTGCTGGAAAGATGAGAATGGAGTTAGCAGCAACTGTCTTTTCTAGAATTTTTGAAATAAATGGAAGATTTGAGATAGGACGAAAATTATTGAGTTCACTGGGATCTAAACCAGGTTTCTTAAGTATTGGGGTTATTGCTGCAGTTTTGAGAGCCAAGGGAACAACAGCAGTAGTAAGGGAAGAATGTATAATTTTTAGTGATGAGAGGGAAGAGAGAGGGGAGGGTCGCTTTAACAAGAATAGTGGGAAGAGGATCTAAATGACAGGTTCAAGATTTAGATTTTTGAATTAATTTGGTACAGCTCATCAACCCTAACCCATCAACAGAGAGAAGGCTGAAGACCGAGAATGAATTGGTAGGAACAACTGAAACTGGGACAGGTGATGTTAAGGCGAGACTGGGAATAAGTTCCTGATGGATAATTTCTATATTAGAAGTAAAAAATGATACCAAAGTGTTACAAAAATCAGAGGTATACAGGTGGGGAGGAAGGGAATCTAGTGGTTTGGTAATGTTTGCAAGTACAGAAAATAAAGTTTTGGAGTTATCCTTGTTAGAATTGATTAAAGTGGAGTAATATGTTGATTTGGCTGAAGAAATTGCATCCATTTATAAAAGAATGTGACTGGAATACATGTCTTTGTGAACAGTGAGACCAGTTTTTCGGTACAGTCTTTCAAGGCGACGACCTTTTGTTTTTAACTGTTGAAGAGTGGAATTAAACCACTTCTTTTATGAGTAAAAGAAACAGGTCTGGTTTTAAGTGGAGCAAGGTTGTTCAGGATGTTGTGAAGACTTTTGTTGTAGTGAGCCAATAGTTCATCTGTGGAACTATTAGCTACCTATCAGCAGTAGGTAGTCTATTAATACAATGTGATAAATTATCCAGGTCAATGTCCTTAATTTTATGGAAGGTTATGTCACGTGGGGGGTTAGATTTAGAAAGTGAAATATGAACTCCAAATGAAAAAAAAAAAGATCTGAGAATGGCAGGGAATCCGCTTTACAGTCAGTGGGTGTAACTCCTGAGCAGCAGATTAAATCCAATATATGTCCTTTAGTATGCATGGGAAAAGTTGTGTATTGCTGAAGTCCAAAGCTGTCCAAGCACGATATGAAGTCTTTGGAAAGTGGAGACTCTTGATTATCAATATGAATGTTAAAATCCCCAATAAACTATTACATTTGGTGAGATCGTAGAAAGATGCATGAGGAAGCCAGCAAGCTCAGAAATAAAATCCTTATTATATTTCGGAGGGCGATACAAGGCGGCAATTATAGTGGGAGTTGATCCAGATGGTTGACATACAGTTGCTTCAAACGAATGACAGACAGGGACAGTTACAGGTGTAACCCTCCATTTCTTGCGGTAGATTATGGCGTTCCCGCCCCCTCGGTCAGAAACACGAGGTTGAGCAATGGAAGCAAACCCTGGAGGAGCAGCGTCGTTAAGAGGAGCAAAGTTGTTCGGTTGTTGCCACGTTTCAGTTAAGCACAGAAAATCTAACTTTCGGTCAGAAATGATATCCTGCACAAGATATCCCTTACTCGTGAGTGAGCGGATGTTAAAGAGACCAAAGTTGATCGTTGTGCTGTGATTGACACCCTCATTAGCTGACCTAGCTACGCGGGCTAGCACACTGTGCTCAGCTTTGCGACCGGTGTTTCTTCGTGGATGACGAAATAAAGAAAAGTAGACAAGGTAAAAAATAGTAAAACTGGCATTTACACACACACACACACACACATATATATATATATATATATATATATATATATATATATATATATATATATATATATATATATATATATATATACTGTATGACTGTATAGCTCAATAGGTAAGTCACCAGTTTTCCACCCGGGAGACCCGGGCTCGAGGCCAGGCTGGGGGCTGGGGCAAAAAGTTACAACGGTGACATTGAGCTGTCAGTGTGGGTCCTTAGGCAAGACCCTTGGAGCAATATAGCCTACCTCATACCATGAGAGACACAAATAAGCACGACATGCCGGCTCAGACGTCAGACCAGAGCACCCTGATGAAAAATGGGCTACTGGAACAAGACGGAAGTGGGCGAGAGGTGAAAACATGGATCTGTTGGAATGCTACTACTCAAGTAATCCTAGTCAGAGGGGCTACATGCAAAGACTGTGGGAGGAATGGTTAGCTCGACATCCCCAGTCAACACTAACACTAGTTGCTCAGTGTTCCAACATCCGCAAACGGCAACTGCTGTCACAACTTGAGATTGACGAGGTACGACACAAGTGCTACGGCAAGGGGAAGGAGCCAGGCTGCCAGGTCAGAAGGGAGTCAACTACCTGACTAGCAACTGACCTGAGAGAGAGAATCATGGCCGAATGAACACCAGACGACCCCGACGCCAATTACAACGGCGAGTGAAGTACCATCAGAAAGTCTCATTGAAGATGTGAATGCGGCATTGAGAACGATCCCTACCAACACCATAACAGAAACCAATGAGCCGATATACAACTCAGATGCCCATACCTGAAGCACTCGAAACTGCCAAACAAAGGCTCCAAGCCTTGGCCAGCCGCCTAAAGAGATACACGAGAGAGAATGAAGCCAGGAGGATTAACCGGCTCTTCGCCACCCAACCAGCTAAAGTGTACTCTCAATGGCAGGGTAATGACAACAGAGCAGACCCACCAAGGCTGGAGACTGAACAATACTGGAAAGGCATATGGGAAAGGGAGGCGTCCCACAACAGCAATGCTAACCTCTCTACGAGAGGACCACAGCAACCTCCCTGAACAAGCCCCGGTAATGCACAGTGGCTAACCTCTCTACGAGAGGACCACAGCAACCTCCCTGAACAAGCCCCGGTAACCATCACTGTGGCAGATGTCCAAGACAGAGTCTCGGGTATGAAAAACTGGACAGCACCAGGACCTGACATAATCCATGCCTACTGGCTTAAGAAACTCACTGCCCTCCATGAGCGACTGGCAGCTCAACTGAACCAGCTGCTACAAAATGGGGCTCACCCTGAATGGTTAACTGAAGGGCGCACAATCCTGATACAGAAGGAACCCTCGAAGGGTTCAGTCCCATCCAACTATTGGCCAATAACCTGTCTCTCTACAACATGGAAGCTCATGTCAGGCATCATAGCGGCTAAGATAAGTGGGCACATGGATAAATACATGAGCAAGGCACAGAAGGGCATAGGCATAAATAGCAGAGGAGCCAAACACCAACTCCTTGTAGACCACACAGTCGCCCGAGACTGCAAAACCCGACACACCAACCTGTGTACCGCTTGGATTGATTACAAGAAAGCCTATGACTCAATGCCACACACTTGGATCATTGAATGCTTAGAGATGTACAACATCAATAGGACTCTAAGAGCCTTCATTGCAAACTCGATGGGGCTGTGGAAAACAGCCCTTGAAGCCAACTGCAAACCACTTGCACAAGTGTCCATCAAATGTGGCATATACCAAGGAGATGCTCTGTCCCCACTGCTGTTCTGCATAGGCCTGAACCCTCTCAGCCAAATCATCAACAAGACTGGCTACGGATACCGACTCAAGAATGGGGCCACGATCAGTCACCTCCTCTACATGGATGACATCAAGCTGTATGCCAAGAGCGAGCGAGACATCGACTCACTGATCCACACCACCAGGATCTACAGCACTGACATTGGGATGTCATTCGGACTAGAGAAGTGTGGTCGGATGGTTACAAAGAGAGGGAAGGTCATCCACACAGAAGGGGTCTCAGTCCCAGGAGGAACAATAGCAGACATAGAGCACAGCTACAAGTACCTGGGAATACCACAAGCAAATGGCAACCTCGATGAGGTCACAAGGAAAGGAGCCACAGCCAAATACCTCCAACAAATAAGGCAAGTCCTGAGAAGCCAGCTCAATGGCAAGAACAAGATCCGTGCAATAAACAGCTATGCCTTACCAGTAATCGGATACCCTGCCGGAATAATTAGCTGGCCAATGGAAGAGATGAAGGCCACAGATGTTAAGACTAGGAAGCTACTAACCATGCATGGAGGATTCCACCCCAAATCCAGCACCCTGAGACTGTACACGAGCCGTAAGGAAGGAGGCAGAGGACTAGTGAGTGTGAGAGCCACTGTCCAAGATGAAACATCCAAGATCCATAAATACATCAAGGACAAAGCCTCAATGGACGATGTGCTCAGCGAATGTCTCAGGTAATGGGGAACAGAAGACAAGGTGCTGGAAGTACCATCATGGGAGGACAAGCCCCTACATGGGATGTCACCTCCTTCCTGTGATAATTATGCATTTTCATCAGGTCTGTTTCACTTTTGGGCTTTATCAAATAATTCAGGTTGCACACAAACTCCTGCTTCTTCTGCTGAATTCAGCTATACCTTTGCTTAATTTATTTACTTAAAGGTTTTCTAAAATGTATGACTGTATCTTTATTGTTTTTTCTACATCTTAATCTTTGTCATCTTTCTTGCATGTGTCCATCCTGCAAAATATGCCTCTTTTGCTCCTTGATGCTTTGTTTTGCTATGTTTCACTTCTTCAAATTTTTCTGGTTGTGTACTAATTTGTCCTATAAATTTCTGCTTTTTGATTTGTTTCACTATTCAACTGATTCAACTATTTCTATTTCTTCTGCTTTCTTCTACAGCTTTTCTTGACTTTTTCTGGCATTTCTTCAGCAGTCATTCTGCAAATATGCATTCTCACGGCTGTTTCGCTAGGAACAGCTATTTTTCTAGTTTCTTTATTATTATTATTATTATTATTATTATTATTATTATATAATGTTCCGTACGTTTTACAAAGTTCTACTACTTCTACTATATTTTACTAATTGTACTAATTTATATATCAAAACGTTTTGGACTACAAAGACTCTGTAGTTCTAAACATGGAGGAACACTTTAATATAGAGGGCAGATAAGAAGGTCAGAACTACAACATGGCGGAACACTCAGTTATTATAGAGGAGGCTGAGCTGGCAGTTAAGAACTACATAATGGTGGAACTCTGAGTTACTACAGAAGGAGGGTGACCAGAATGTTATAACTACAGGCAGGGCAGAATTTTCTGGGCATTATATAACTGGTTTAACCCAACCATTGTTACACATTGGATTAGTGTGGCCATTTAAAATTAAGCTTACTGAAAATTTCAAAATAAAAGCCTGTGTATTTCTTTCCGGCCTTTATAATGTTTTTCTCTCAGGTTAATGCAGAGAGCTACAGATATAAATTGCAGTACTATCGGAGACAAGAAATTACCCTCTTATATGCTTCAAACGGTTTTCTGATCACTCTTGCGGATCCTGAACAGGAAGGAGCTGTTTGGACTGCTTTGTTCAGAAAAACCTGCTGCTTCAAACAGTTAGAATTCAATCTCTCCCTGTGTGTCTCACTCACATAATAGTTGAGCTGCTCTTTAGAACTACAATGACTGAAGGTCAGAACTACAACATGGCGGAACTCTCAGATACCACACATTAGGGCTGAGCTGGCATTTAGAACTACTTGCTGTTTTGGTCTTTATATAGCTGGATTAACCAAACCACTGTTACACGTTGGATTAATGTGGCTATTTAAAATGAAGCTTACTAAAAATTTCAAAATAAAAGCTTTGACATTTTTCACATCAGGTAATTGCTCTTTTGGGCTTTATGGAACTGGTTTAAACAAACCACAGTTGCACATTAAATTAGTGTGGTCATTAAAATGAAGCTTACTGAATATTTCAAAATAAAAGCCTGCATATTCCTCTCACGTCAGTGCACCGCCATAGGCGGTGCATAAATATTTAGCTTTTTTTATGGGGTTTTTCTCAGGATAGTGAACTGTTGTGCCTTGCAGCAAGCTGTGCAAGGCAATTCATTAAAATTAGCACAAACATTAGCTAATGTTTGTTCAGATTTTAGTTCTTTTCAGTTGTGAACTGGCATGAATCTAGCTTACAACAGCTGGATTCATGCTCATAATAATTGACCTGTACTTGTTCAAATCCAGAGAACCCCAAAGCGCCTCACACTACATTCAGTCATTGGCCCATTCACTCACAGATTCACATGTTGATGGTGGCAAGTTAGTGGAATGTAACCACTGCCTAAGGGCAGTCTTGACAGAAGTGAAACTGTCATCCACTGAGCTCTCTGACCACCATAAGCAGGTAAGGCAGGCAAAATCTCTTGCTCAATGACACACCAACAGAGATCAACATAAACAGGACTGTAACCGGCACAGAATAAACTCCTACGACCATCGACACCATTGCAGCATGACCAATATTGTAATATGTGTTCTTTTTTTTTTTTAAGTTTCAAAGTTCTTGAGCTTTGCCACATTCTTACTTAAGTGATGCAGACCTGTAGGTCTGGATGGTGCTACAGAAATCATGATTCATCTAATCAGACTGTCTTCTTCCATCGCTCCATGGCTCTGGTTTGGTTGGTGCTTTCATCATCAAACATTGTTCTCTTGGATCAGTTTTAAGCTGCACTGATTAGTGCTTTCTGTTCTGTCTTGTCCTGTTCTTTTAGCAGGTTTACAGCTTTTTTGTAGGTTTTGGCAGATGCAGACTGTGACTGTCCCCACTGGCACTCATTGACCTTTGTCAAACCTACTCCAATATTTACTCTTTCTGATATTTCTTCTCATTTCAGCTTTCACAGGCTGTTTACTTTCTATCTAAAACCACTCCCAGCTTACATGCCTTTAGACATCCACACACACACAATATTTATTGTTAAGCAGTCCAATTTGAAGTGCTTGCCCACTTCCCTCCTCAGATTCCATGACCGTAAGATGTGCGTCATCGGTTTGACCATGTTGATGGAGCTCCCCAGCCGACCGGCAGCGCTGGAAAGAGTAGCTGGTCAGATCATCCCTTCCATCCTGCTCCTTTTCCTGGGTCTCAAACACATGTATGCATCACGTCTCATCAACAAACCAGACCTGCTTGCCCATGCAGGAGCTCATGATGAAGATCAAAATGGTAAAAAAAAAAAAAAAAAAAGGCATAGCTGAGACTAAGCTATCACTTCAACACATAAAGCGCCATTTTCTTAAAACATTTTAAATTGAATTGCATGTTTCACTTGAGGATCCATGATGATGACTGCAGTGAGTGATTCATTTTGTCTGTGAGCAGAAGAGATCCCCAGTGATGAAGATGAGGTGAATGAAAACCAAAATACCATACATCAGTCCAGCATGGCAGCAGGCCACGGAGGTGACGACGACGATAATGATGATGATGATGACTACTGGGATGAAGATGCTTTTGAGGGAACACCCCTTGAGGAGTACAGCACGCCTCTGGACTATGACAATGGAGAGGATGAGTACCAGGTCTTTACCGCCGCTCTGCTAAGTAAGTTATGATTCATAAGTAATGAATAATAATCTTTGCATCTTAATAATACACAAGCAAAGGGCCACACTTTCTGTTTTCATAAAACAACTCCACCATCTTTTTTCCACTGCCCTGCTGTTCCTAATACATGAAAATGGATCGTCTCCCCTCCCAGCGTATTTTTAAAATAAATACCTAATCCAATCCCCTTATTTATATTTATATTGTATATATTTCTTACATTGTTTGCACTATTTTTGGAGTTGACTTTAATTTCATTGTACATGTGCACAGTGACAACTATAAGTTCAAGAAGAAACATAACCAATCCCTAACACTGCTTTAATGACCTTTGAAATATACTCTGGATCCCAGAGAAGGTTCCTGCAGTCAAAACGCAAACGGCTGTTTGCTTGTGTCTTACTTTATAGGTTTCTTAATCCATACCTGTGTACTGTCTTCTGTTCAGTCTTACAAAGAATTCCACATGTGATTCTAGATTATACTAAATTACGCTGACATAACTGGACAGTTATTCAAACAGTTTGGAATATTTCATGTGTTATTTAGCCAACTCCTTTATGAATAACCCACAGGCAGTGGCCACTGACCTATTCAGGTAAAGATAGTGTAAATATTTATCTACTCTTTGGATAAATATCTAAGTAAAACATTGATTTTAAACCTGTTTATCAAAAATCTCTCAGTAAATCCTAAGGTTTCTGAATACCGCCATCCTCAGACGCAGTATTACAACAAGAGTGTGTGTCTGTGTGGGGTGGGGGTGCATGTTTCAGGAATTCAGAACAGCAATGCTGCCTGGTACCAGTGTTTGATGGCTCCACTCAGTGACGATCAGAAAAAACAACTCCAGGAGATCTACAGCATCTCACAGCAGAGAAGGAGCACTGCTGCCAAGGGCCACTGGTGAGATAGCCAAAGCAGAGGTGGATTCAGAGAAGAGCAGAGCTTCTCTGAAAAAACTTGAACCAAATGTTCAGTGATTTCAATTTCTCTGCCACTATCAGGGCCTCTGGTCCTATCGCAGTTTTCTGAAAGCCTCTCCTGGGCTTTGATTTCATTTATTTATTTATTCCAAACCGGTATTTCAAAACAAGAAAAAAGCAATCAGTAGGACAGATTAAACATGTGCATACATAATCAAGAACAAAATTATTTATTTACTACTACTTTTCTGTTTGAAAAGGAGTATAAAGAAATGAACAGTTATTTAATAATATCCTTACTCTCAATTACTTAGCAAAAGGATGACAGAGTTTTTTTCTACTCTGTTGAGTTTGATCTTCACATGAACTTTTGTGTTTTCAGAACGCCGAGGAGATATATGTCCTGCTGTATCAAAGGACTGGGTCAAAATAAAAATGAAAAAAACAACAACAAAAAACAGAAGAATAAAGAGAAGCTGACCTGACTTGAACTTTGATTTCTGTTCAGTCTGCTGTTTAAGAACAGATCAACCCATATCAGGTGAGGGGGATTCAAACAAAACCAGATTGGGTGAGGCTGGACTTGGGAGAGTTAAGGACATGATGCACTGCTGTAATCTTCCTAGCACCACAGGATTGCTGTTCTAACTGTATATGTGTGTGAGGACATTTATAAATCTAACTGTTTGTGACCAGCAGAATCCCTGCAGATATTTTGTATGTGTAGTCCCTTCGGTCCGTGGTGAAAGATCAGCCCTTCTGTCTGAGAAACTCTACAACATGAAGACATCTCACAATGTGTCTTTACACTGTGAGCTTGTCTTTGTCTCTGTTCCTGAACAAGCATCATCTCATGAAGCAAAAAAATTCTCCAGCAGGACACCGTGTGTACTGTATCCAGGACAAATGTTCACACACCTTTAGCTGGGATCTTCATTTTTAAATGTTTGGAGACAGAAATATTTCAGGAGGCATCTTTCTCTTTGTTTTGTTTTTGAAATATTCTTCAGAGCTAATTTGGCTAATCTGAGAAAATCCTAAACATTCTCGTAACACTCTGCTGACTTGGTTTGGTTGTGTTTGTACTCCTGTCACTATATTTTGTTAAATATTAAAATTAATTCATCAGTCCTAAATGTACAAAATGTGTGGCTCAAATAGGAAGCAAGATCAACTGTTCAAACATTTCTTTGCAGTCCTGGGAAATATGGAATAAAATAAATTCATCTTTCGTATGTCGCACTTGAAATATTTCAACACTTTCAACTTTTATTTTGTGTAGCTCAGAATGGTTGGTTTATTTCTGTCCTGTCACTAGAAGTTGCCAGCTTTGGAACCTACGTCACTGCGTGTGACGTTTACGTCTGGCACAGTCACTCAGCGCCATCTTTGTTGGCCACAGACCAAAACAGAACACCGTGTTTTCTTTGTATTACCCACCGCAGCAAAGTTGTTTTCAAGTTGGATACAGGATATTCGCGCTCCGCGGAGTAAGGGGCGTTTAGCTCAAGGTTGATCCGATTTATGAACGCTAATTTCAGCCAGCTGTTCTCTACCGCTCCCTCCTCAAGCACTTGGAGTTTCACATCGGGGCCGTCAATTTCAGAACCAAACCCTCCTGTAAATAAATGCTTTGTCTTGTAACCAACTGATACAAAAAAGTGATAATTCATGCTATTACACGAGGCACACTGTCCTCTATTACAATTTTAAGTCATATTCAATATTTTAATTTTAACATTAAATGTTTTCTTCAATAGCTTCCAAATCATGTGCCATTAACTCAAAATCTGTGTGAAATTGTTCTACTAGACTGTATAGATGAGGCATTTTTTTTAGCTATTTCTGTAGTTGAAATGTTGTATTTTTCTTCAATAGCTTCTAGGTCATGTGACCTATTAACTAAAAATCTGTGTGAAATTATTCTACTAAACTATTAAGATTAGGCATATTTTTATTCCATTTTGACCCCTTTTTTATTTTTTAACCAAAATTATATTTAAATATATATATAAAATTTCATAAAATGTATTACCTCAGGCAATCATCACATTTGTTACCCGTAATGTTCAATTGCATAAAATTCTAGGACAGGATTTATTTCATTGCATGTTCAGCTTACATACAACAAATATTTACTTAAAGTGTTATCTATTTCATAAAATTTACGTGTCACCTTTATTGTTTAATTACACAATAAATGTTTAAAGATGGGCTCTTTCATCTGGTTTGTGCCATGATGTGGCAGTGGATCCAAAAGCAGCAGGCAGTAGACTTACTTTATGTGGATGTTATTTTAATGAACAGAATAAAGCAAAACAAACCCAAAACCCAGTGTCCTTACAGTTTGCTTGTTACATTACATGCAACAAGCAGATGTCTGATTATATAATTGTTTACTTTAATCACATAAAATACTTATTTAAAAATATAATCTTTCATTATGTGTATGTTTATTACCTGAAATATTTTAAATATCAAATTTTGACTTAAAATGTGATTCATTTCTTTACCTGTTTACGTGCAACTTGAAGTGCTTGAATCAAACGATTCATGGATGTTTAATACATTAAATTATTAAATGAGAGAAAACAGCCACTTCCAACTATTTCAACACAAATGGTTTGTTCCTCTTCAGAAACATAAAGTGTCTAGGTGCTGAGCTCCTCTCCTGGGTTTCTTCCTCCTCAGCCTCTCCAACTTGCTCCTCTTCTATTGCCTCCGCTACTGTGTTTTCATTATTTACCTCTTCTGGGGTAAATAATGAAAACAGTCTCAGTAACTTGTTGATCCTCCATGGTTTTGCTGTATCGCCTATTTAATTGACGCCCATGTCGGTCCGACGTTGTGCCGTTTACCTCAGTGACCCATATTCAGCGCTGGACCCCAGTCAGGATTGAGCTCATCCATTTCACACGTCGTTTTTCCTTTAAGAGGACATATCAGAACATACATCAGTATTAATGCTGTAAATTTGATAACACTAGAAAACTTAAATTGTTTACTTCACAATAATGTAAAAACCTGGATGTTCACTGACAAAACTCGGACTACGCTACCTAAACAATATTAGTCCGACCTAAACAAAGTTGACCCACTTAAATGAACTCAACAGAAACTGAACATGAGAACACTCGGACAAAATCATAGCAAAAAAATATGACAACACCAACAAAGCAAATTTAGACACCAGAATGAAATGTCTGGAGCAAATTTGTAGGTATCTGGGAATGTTGGAGAAGGTAATATCAGGACGTCTCAACTGCTGATAGCAGGACATTCGTTAGCTCCGATATAGGGTTGCCACCTTTCAGAAATCAAAATAAGGGACGCCCACCACGGCTCGTCATCCTACTCTCACGTGGTGGGATGTCTGCTGCAGTGATATATAATATTTTATGGCAGTGCTTTTTGTCTTTAAAAAGTGATCCATAGAGCAATCGTTCATGCATAGAGGTCGGTTAGAGTACCCCAAAACTGTACTCCAATCAGAGTAGTATACTTTAAATATGTTTAATTAAGCAAGTGTAAAAAGTATTTGGTAAACCGCTGAGTAACTGATCATAACACCTGATTTAATATTCAAAATGTGTCCTCAGACAACTAAAAGTATAAAAGTTATGTGAACATTCTGATATTTTACAGAGTATTACCAAAATATGTATATAAATAAGGAGTTAGGTTTGGAGGCTGGTTCTAGAACAGATTTACCACAGGGGCCAGGATAATCAGTGTTTTTTTCATGGCAACACTTGGAAAAAGAATGGAAAAAAAAACACATAGCAATATTTCATCATTTGAAATAAGTGAGCCAAAGACCCACTTGCGTCTCCAGAGATTCAGTTTGCAGATCCCTGGCAGATGGAAAGTGTGATCATATCTCCATACAGCAGCTAAAAGTGCAGCACTATAATTTTTAATTAATTGTTAAAGTGAAATTGTGAAGGTTAAAAAAATCCACCACTGAGTATTAATTTAAGAGATTTATTTAGTACTGTATAACCTCTTTGGTACCCTGTTGGCTCCCATCTTGAACCGCCCATGACTGCAGATCTGTGTCTGGTGCATTAATGACCACTGAACAATGAATTCAGAAAAAATATAAACATTTCAAAATAAAACCTACAGAAAGCCCTAACAAACCTTTTAAAGTAGGAAGTATTTATGCATTTACTGTTGATCTAATGTATGCTTTGTTCTTTGAATGATCATTTGTATTATTTTGGCTGATATTACTATAAATTAAATAAGCAAATAATCAAACCAATATAGTCTACTAAAAGCACATTAAGAATCTTAATCATAGCAAAATGTTACCATATCAGGGTCTGATGTGTTCCTCTCCTGATCTCTTCTGTCTAGTATCGCACTGCGCCATGATGGACACATTTTTTTTAAATTGCCTGTGTTCATCCTCACTAATGTTATTCAGCCTGGGATTTGCGTCTTCCTTCACACGTTTGTATCTTTACGAGAGGTTTTGCTTCTAAGGACGGCGGAGAATTGGGTCGAGGATGTTTTAAAAAGAGGTGGGTTGACAGCAGCTCACCGCGGCTGCGTAGTGTCCATCTCTAGGCAACCGTGACAACAGTGTCGGTCCGTACATAAACATAATATACGAGTAGACCCCGCATTGGCTGCTCCGGCGCAGGAAATACGGCGGCCATCTTGGAGCGGTATACCCTCCTACTTTGTTCAACCAAAACAGCAGAAGATGCCTCAGCTCAAACAGATATTGTTGTTCTGATTGATGGACTATTGATGTGAGGCTCCACAGACATTTCACAAATAAGATGGACATATTATTGTGTATATTTTGTGATTAGAATATTACTTTACTGTATTTATGTCCACCGGCGAGATACCAGCTAATATTAGCTACAGTGCTTGGAGTAATACAGGTTCAGCCGCTATGAAGGATAACCGAGATTCTGTAAATCTAAAAAAAATTATTATTCTCTAACATTTACTTAGATTATCTGACTCAAGAGCCTATATTAGAAATAAAACAATAACATATATTACAAAACTTATATTACGTGTTAAAACATTCACATTCACCAGCAAAGTTTACGCTGGTGGTAAAGACTATTATTTATATGTAATTCTTTCACTCTGTCAAAAGTAAGATACATCCCAAATCTTCCGTTTTTGTTTTGAAGGTTTCCTAAAGACACTGAGGAAAAAGAGGGAGATATTTTTAAAGAGAGATGGATTCACTGCAGCACGGATGAACCTCACATCGGATTTTGGACTCAATCTCAGCTGCTGAATCTCTGAAGCTAGAACTAGTCGGCTGAAAAACATATACATATATCTATATGTACATACATATAAACATGTATCCAATATATATTATTCAGTATTAATCATTATTTATTTGTGTCATTATTAATCATTATTTGTGTTTGTATAGTTATATAAATATGTATTGATATTACTAAATAATTTATTAAATAATGAACAGCTGTGTGCTTTGTAATATACTCATCATACATCAATATCAGAATATTCCATTCCTATTCTATTGTTATAGCCACTAAGCATATCTAAATATGCTGAACTATGTATTAAAAACATACTTAAAAAATACAATTGTTTATAAATGTAGCTTTGATAGATGTTTGAATATGGTTTCCAGTAACAAAAAAGCGTGTTATGATCGATTAAATGCGCTGATACGTCATTGTGCTGCTAAACGCATAACGCTGAGTGGAGTGGTGGACCGCTCCAAGATGGCCGCCCTAAATCTCGTCAGGAACGAGAAGGACCTCGCTGCAGCAAACAGAAAGGGGCGGGGACGGACGACTGTCAGTCTCGTACCTTATTTGGAAATGGGACCATTGCACTCCGGAAGTGAAGGGGGCGTTATTTCCTATATTATCCGCGTTCTTCCGTTTTAACTTTCTTTTGAAATCTGTGATTTAGCTTCCTCTGTAGGAAGGAGTTTCACTCTCAGCATGTATTTCAACTTATTTTTTATTTGCTTCAGCGCAGCTCACAGCTTTTAGCAAATGGGGTATATGCCACGAGAGGTGGTGACGTATTTCCGTTTGAATTTATGCCACATAGATTGGTTCCGGGTTCTGCTTGCTCCTATTGTTTTTACCCAAAGCTGCAAGACCTGTACCATGAAAAATATGCAAAACTTGAAATATCTGTGAGCTACTGGTACAACAATTGAGTTTTGTGGTGTGTCGTTGTGTCCAGTAATTAGCCAGTACCATCCAGTGCTGTAATGTAATGTCCAGTGTAGTACTGTGGCCAAAACTTGGCCACTACAGCTAACACCCGGTTTGTAGCTGCCTGCTATTTCAAAGCTTGAGGATATTGAAGATGCAGCGTCAGAAATGGGAAAACGGAGGTTAAAAGGGAATCTGTACGTGCTTCGTTCACTGGAATAATTTGTTGGAGGAAAATAATGCTGGAGGAAATCCACTGCTACGGGAACAGGCTGAGAACAGAGGCAGCGATTCGACACAAGGTGAGTCAATACGTGTGTTGATATTTGCGTTTGTGTTATACAGAGTATGAAATTATTTTTAGGCAACTCCTTAGCTTTTTTTATGTGACAATTATATAAAATACATTTAACATGCAGTCGAAGCGACGAGCCCCTCTGATACCGAGCAGGTAATTTAAGAACAGCCGAGGGCAGCAACGCTTCAGCCCGATCCAAACCACACAGCTAGTCAGTCAGATTAAGGTCCAAAACCTTCGCTTTACAGCCGTTTAAGTGGCACCGATCCACATAAAAAACCCACAGAACAAATGGTACAAATCACGTATTTCCCGAATCCCGAAAATATGACATCTACCTTCGCTGTTTCATAATTATAATCCATGTTAGAGTTAATTTTTCCACTTGGCTCCTATAATTTGTTCTTGTGTTACACAACATAATGTCTTTTTTTTCCCCTCTGAGATTCTGCTTAGAAAATGAGGTTATGACAATTTAGGTTTGCCTCGACTTTTATAAACTAATGCCTCTTATATGCATCATTTTTTGTATTACTGTTGGTACATATGTCACTTTGACCGGCGGAGGCTCTGCGTTGGTGAGGAGGAAGTGAGGCGACAATATGTCTTTGAGGTGTTTTTATTCAGGAGCTCCAAGTTACACCACCATCCTCATCAACAACCACACTTAGTGAAACACAGCAGCTTACACTTATACCTGAGGCAAGTTCCACTTACACCAGGTGAAGGGGTGACCACAAAAAAAAGGACAAACAACAAACACTATTTACACAAACCTACCAACAATAAATGCTCCAACAAATATTTACATGCATACAAAAAACTAAACTATTCTAACGTCAATCAAAAAGTAACAATAACAAAATAAATCCTCAGAGTGTTACCCCTCTTAATGGAAGCTGGTATGTTCCAGGAGCATTTGTCTCCCTCTCTGCTCCACCTTGCTGAGACACACCCAGAAAGGCAAGTACTCAATTAACTCAAATTGACTAATCTAAATCAAAACAAACTGACATTCCACCCCCACATTCTCTGAACAGGAAAGATGGCCAGTCTCCCTACCCAAAAAGAATGTTCACCAAATGTCAAAGTAACTGAAATAAAGAACTGATCCAAAATACATTTGAACTGAAAATAACATAATATCAATAATCAATATGGGATGGAACCCCTGGTCTCCATCACATTTCCCCCCCCCCCGTCACCCAGGACAACAGTACTCAGTTCTCAAACATCCTAGACAGAGAGTCAGCCACAAGGTTAGACTTTCCTGACCGATACTGCACTGTAAAATCAAAAGGTTGCAGTGACAGATACCATCGTGCAATGCGCATATTAGAGTCTTTCATTTGGTGCAACCATTTCAGCGCTCGATGATCCGTCTCCAGGGTAAAATGGCGGCCCAACAGATAGTACCGCAGTGATTCCACAGCCCACTTAACTGCGAGGCATTCTTTTTCAACTGTGGAATACCTGGTCTCTCTGTCTTGAAGCTTCCTACTGAGAAAAACAATAGGATGTTTCTCACCATCAATGTCCTGCAGCAACACGGCACCAAGGCCTACTCCAGAGGCGTCAGTTTGCAGTATAAACGGGTCATCAAAGTCTGGACTGTAGAGAACAGAGTCACTGGAGATTGCAGATTTCAGGTCCTTGAAAGCTTTGTCACACTCCTCAGTCCACTGTACTTTATTTGGTGCAGAGACTTTTGTTAAATCTGTAAGAACAGCAGCCCTGTCTGCAAAATGGGGAATGAATTTACTATACCACCCCACTAACCCAACAAAGGCACGGACCTTCCTTTTTGTTGTAGGAACTGGGTATGCATGAATCGCTTCTACTTTTCCCACTTGAGGTCTAACTGGGCCATGTCCCACCACATAGCCCAGGTACTCTACCTGCCTCTGAGCCAGCTTACATTTATTAGGGTTAATGGTGAGTGTGACGGTCCGACCAGTAAAACAAAAGGACAAAGGCATATATAAAAAAATATTTTCTATTTATTTTTTCCAAAGAATATCTTAACAAAAAGGTTCAACAACAAATCTAAAAAATATAACAAAATGGGCCCAAAAGAAATCAACTGAGGCAACATAACTCAAGATAACAAACCAAAAGACTCACTTAACAATGAACACACAGAGGGATTTATACAAACAGGCTAGCCTACACAAACGAGGAGGGGTAGGGAAGGAGACAAAGACAAATAATGTATAAACATAAATGACTAATTTAAACTAAACATTTTAACTTTATCACAACTATAAAAACCAAAATAAACTAATACCAAAAAGGTTTTAGCAATTATGCCATTAGTGGAGAGAGGCTATGCTATTAGTGGAGAGAGGCAGATTGATGTGAAACAAGTCCCCTGCTTCCAGCAGCCTGATGGATTGTTCCACTTCCTGGTTTTCTTTTGAGCCAACCCCCTTCTGCCAGCCAGTCCTTAAACTCAGCAAAACAAAATATTAATGATCTTAAATAAACATAAGGCGTTTACTAACTGTGTGCACCCAAATTAGTAAACAACCTAATGCAATAACCACCACCAAAGAAAAAGTGAAATTCTAAATATATTATATGAAACACTTAAATACTAACACTTAGGAAAAGATGGAGGATCCTCCACAGTGAGGCCAGCAGATCTAATGAGCAGATGATGAACATGCTCCTCCCACGTCTGGCTGAAAATCACCACGTCATCCAGGTATGCTGCAGCAAATTCAGATGCCTCCCTCAGCACCAGGTCCATGAGGCGCTGAAACGTCGCTGGTGCCCCCTGCAGGCCAAAGGGCATCACCCTGAACTGAAAAACCCCAAACGGTGTTTTAAAAGCAGTCAGTTCTTTTGCCTCTGATGCCAGGGCTAGCTGCCAGTAGCCCTTGCTGAGGTCAAGTGTGGTGATAAAATTGCATCTCCCAACTCTCTCCAACAGTTCATCAATGCGAGGCATTGGATAAGGGTCAAATTTAGAGACACTATTGAGGTATCTAAAATCAATACAAAATCTTAAAGTGCCATCCTTTTTTGGTACTAGCACTACTGGACTGCACCATTCACTTACAGAGGGCTCAATGATCCCCAGCTCCAACATGAACTGTATCTCAGTCTTGAGTTGTGGGACGAGACGTTCTGGAACCCTGTAGAACTTCCTGCGGGGTGCAGCATTGTCTCTGAGGTGAACCCTGTGTTTTATCAGGCTTGTGAACCCAGGTTTTTCCTGAAACAGCTCAGAATCCAAAAGGGGTTTTATGTCCTGCTGTTGGGATGGCTGAAGATGAGAGAGAGAAATTGAAACAGGTACAGAGCTACAGGCTGGAAAAAATAGCTCATTTTCCTCCTCTTCGTCCACCACACGCACAAAGAGTTGCTGCAAAACAGTTTCTGCATGTTCCTCATTCCGCACTAGATCCTGCTGAGAAGACTGAGAAGCAGACGACATGGCAAACTGCTGTGGTGAGTCGTGGTATTGTTTCAACAGATTAATATGGAAAGTCTGATGTTTCTTCTTCCTTTCTGGCATATACAGTTCATAATTGAGCTTTCCAACACACCGTGTGACCTCATAAGGGCCCTGCCATTTAGTGAGAAGCTTATTGTCACTGGTGGGGAGCAACAACAACACTTTCTGTCCAGGATGAAAACTCCTCTCCCTGGCATTTTTATCGTACCAGGATTTTTGTTTCACTTGAGCAGTTTTCATGTGTTGATGTGCCAACACAGCCATTTGTTCAAGTCTCTCTCTCATTTTTATCACATAGGACACCACATGCTCACCCGATGGACTTGGACTTTCCCATTGTTTAAGAAGATCCAATGGCCCCCTCACTTGTCGTCCATACAGCAGCTCGAATGGAGAGAATCCAGTTGATGCTTGTGGAACTTCTCGATATGCAAAAAGCATATAGGGCAGCCATTTGTCCCACTCCCTGCCAGTCTCTGAAACAAACTTGCGCAGCATGTTCTTTAGTGTTTGGTTAAATCGTTCAACCAGTCCATCTGACTGGGGTGGTACGGGGTGGTGTTTATACCCTTTATACCCAACAACTGATAGACCTGCTTCAAGAGGTTTGACAGAAAATTTGTCCCGCAGTCTGTAAGGATCTCTTTAGGAATGCCTACCCGTGAAAACAGATGAAGCAAACAGTTAGCTACTTGTTTAGCTTTCACTGATCTCAAAGGAAAAGCTTCAGGGTATCTTGTAGCGTAATCACAAATAACCAGAATGTAACGGTTACCAGAGGAGCTTTTCTCCAGGGGACCTACCACATCCATTCCTATCCTTTCAAATGGTGTTTCTATGATAGGTAATGGCTGTAGATGAGCTTTAGAAACACCTCTGTTTGTAGTCAACTGACATGTGTGACAGGAAGAGCAGAACTGTTGAACCTGTGTGTACATGCCTGGCCACACAAACCGACTTGCTATTCTATGAAGGGATTTCTGAAATCCCAGGTGCCCGGCCCAAGGAACTGAATGAGCGAGTTCCATCACTTTTCCCCTTAGCTGCTGTGGTAAAGCAATGGCTTCTGATCTGCCCTTAACCTGATAAAGGACATCATTCTTCACAACATAAGTTGCATCTTCCAAGGCATTTATTTTACCCTGCTTCTTTCCCTCAACTTCTGTAACCTTATCAAACCATGGTTTTAATGTTGGGTCTGATCTCTGATGGGCAGAAATGTCTGTAGGAATATCAAAGTCAAACAAAGGGCAAGGTTTCATCTGTTTTTCCACCTCCATTTTGGCTGAACCTAAAAACTTCTCCTTCCTTCTTTGAGCTCTGGATTTGGATGGTTTTACACTGCCCACCTCCAGTTCTACATCATAGAATGGTAATTCTTTAAGTGAGTTCCGTACTGCCTGGGCTCTAGTAGTGACCAAGTTACAGATTGGAGAAGAAAGTTCTGCTCCTGTCACTATGGGGACATTTTTCTGTAAGAGTGTAGTGTTCTGAGTTTTGAACTGTGTTCCCTCATGGCAGTCAGTTTGAGTCAAATGTCCAGCTGCTGTGTTTGACACTAAATCAGTCAAAGTGGGGACATCCAAGCTCAAAATTACAGCATAAGGAAGCCTTGATGCCAATGCTACAGGTAATAGAAATGTCTGACCTCCTATAGTTAAATAAATCTCAGCTACAGGATACTCCATTTCATCACCGTGAATGCAACTTATTTTTGTCTTAGCATCACTCCACAGTTCTCTTGGCACTAAGCTAGACAGAACCACAGACTTGAAACTTCCTGTGTCTAGCAAAGCTGTTTCACGTTGACCATTAACTAACACAGGGACTGTGTGAGCAGGTTCAGGGGCAAGGGATGGGGAGAGTGGTCTGGGTACCGAACAAAGAAGGGAGGGTTTACTCCGTGTAGTGGCAGGACATGTGTACTGTGTATGACCCATTCTATTACACTGAAAACACCTGACATCTGGTCTTGAGGAAGAGTAATTCTTAGCAGGGTTGGATTTAGCCACAGAAAATGACTTGGTAGCTGAATAACTCCTAGCCTGGCCTATAGCACCACCCCTTTCACCCCCATCAGACTTACTTCTTCCCATAGGAAAATTTTCACGGCCAAAGTGGGCTCTTCTGGTCCCCGTCCTTGCTGACAAGAAGACTTCTGCCAAACTTGCGGCCTCCTCTGCAGACTTTGGGGCTCGTTCCCGGATCCACACCTCCAAGTCCGGATTCACCATCCTCAGGAACTGCTCCATGATCATCAGTTCTGAAATGTCCTTCACTGTAGAAGTCTCTGGTTTGACCCACTTATAGAACATGTCTTTGAGTCGAACATAAAGTTCTTTCGGTGTCTCACCCTGATGAATGTCCAGGGATCGAAACCTCCTTCTGTAGGTGTCGGCAGTTCTCATATTTGGTCAGAATGGCATCTTTCACCTTGTCATACATGTGAGAATCTGCAATGTCCATCAGCACATAAGCACTACGTGCTTTCCCAGTAAGAAGTGGCACTAGTCGGACCGCCCACTCTTCTTTAGGCCAATTACAGACCTTAGCTATCCTTTCAAAAGTTGTTAAGAAGTGCTCCACATCATCATCAGAAGCCAGTGGAAGCAGCTTCGGCTCCCTCTGTGTGGCTGGTAGCTGGTAGGACATCTGACTTTGTCCATCATCATGGCTGTCTCCGTCATCATCATGAGTGTGAGGATCCTCCTCCAAATAGTCACCCTCATGCTGTCGTTCCTCCTTCAATTCCTCCACATGAGTCTGGAACTGTCGAAACTGTTGTTGCAAATTCTTCCATCTTACTTCTTGGCGTCCTGATTCCTTCTCAATCTGCTGGTCTCGGGCAGTTTGAGACTGCATCAGTGACTTGACGAGGCTTGCCAGCTGATCCAGTTTGTCATCAGTGCTAGCACCAGTAGCCGCATCAGCTCCACTCATAGCAGCAGTGCTCTCTGGATTCTCAGTTTCATTACTTCTTTTACCACCTCTTGTCATCATCGTCTCATTGTTCCTCCAAAAGCCACACTTCTGACACCATTTGTCACTTTGACCGGCGGAGGCTCTGCGTTGGTGAGGAGGAAGTGAGGCGACAATATGTCTTTGAGGTGTTTTTATTCAGGAGCTCCAAGTTACACCACCATCCTCATCAACAACCACACTTAGTGAAACACAGCAGCTTACACTTATACCTGAGGCAAGTTCCACTTACACCAGGTGAAGGGGTGACCACAAAAAAAGGACAAACAACAAACACTATTTACACAAACCTACCAACAATAAATGCTCCAACAAATATTTACATGCATACAAAAAACTAAACTATTCTAACGTCAATCAAAAAGTAACAATAACAAAATAAATCCTCAGAGTGTTACCCCTCTTAATGGAAGCTGGTATGTTCCAGGAGCATTTGTCTCCCTCTCTGCTCCACCTTGCTGAGACACACCCAGAAAGGCAAGTACTCAATTAACTCAAATTGACTAATCTAAATCAAAACAAACTGACATTCCACCCCCCACATTCTCTGAACAGGAAAGATGGCCAGTCTCCCTACCCAAAAAGAATGTTCACTAAATGTCAAAGTAACTGAAATAAAGAACTGATACAAAATACATTTGAACTGAAAATAACATATCAATAATCAACATGGGATGGAACCCCTGGTCTCCATCACAACATATATTAGGTGAACACGGTGCTTTGCCTGCTAGTAGTTTAAATGAATTTCAGCTGCACACTTTCAAAAGAGTATTCAGATTTTAACATGCATTTTCTAAGTAGTATTTTAATTCACTCTTACTCAGTAACTTCAGTGTTGTTACAACTCTGAAACATTTTTTGCAGTTTCTTTGTGATACCAGAACTATTTCACTTACACATTTAATTTCCTGAGATATTGTCAATTTATTTTCAAGCAAAACTCTCAAAAAGAGCTGAGGATTTATTAGTTTTGATTACGTCGTCCAGCTAAATATGGACGCTTAATAGATGTTTTTCTTTTAAATTTTTCAGGTTTGCATCGTAACACCTCGTGATGTTTCTGAGCCTTGATTGAGCCTCTGTGCCGATTACCTTTCCACTGGATCCAAGCACCTGGACCAGCTGACCGGTACGGCGTCCATCAGTCCACGGTCTGCCGGATCATCACAACGTGGACTAACTTTTTATTTACTTGGTTAAACTATGATCTAGAACCCAGAGCACCAGATATGCAAAAATCTACCTGCAGACTTTGTTGGCTACCCTGACCCTGCAGTCATCCTGGACGGGGCTGAACCGGACTTCCTCTCCTCCAGTGACGAGTTTTCATCACCAGTAAAGGCAAAACAAGTCTGATGTCTGATTAGCTGCTAGGAAGTATATTATATATTCACTGTTCATTTTGCTATCCTGTTTGTTCCTACAATAAAATTGAATCTCATTTGTAATTCTCATTTCACAAACTTTTTCCCCTTTTCTCAAGAATTTATGTTATATCAAGTAGATCAGTAGCATGTAGATCAGGAATTCAAGTGAGATGTTGAAATGCAACACATTTAGGTAATACCAGCAAAGAAATGTGAATATTAAGTAATATGTAGTTAGTCATATAATTTAATATGCTGAATAAGGCTGGATGATACAAGATTTTTTATCATACCAGATTTGATTTAAATCAATTCCTCTCGTCCTCAATTTCTATAATAAAATCACATAAAATACTTTTAAAAAATGCCTTTATTTCAATCATCTGTTCTGTGAGTTGTATAAGGGAGCGTTACGGTCAGGATACAAGAAATATTAATTGCAAGAATGCAGTCATTGTTACAGCAGAATAAAGATGAAATTTTATAACAATGTCTTAAAATGACAAGAAGTCGTTTTAATGATAAATAAAGATTCAGATTGATCTGATGTAACCAGCTCAGTCCATGTGGTTCTGACATTTGTCAGTAATCAAGATGTACATTTCCACCTCACCTGGCCAGGTAAGCATTAAGGTAAAAATAAAAAATACTGTATAAGCAAATACTGTATACAAAACGGAAAAAGAGCAACTGATAGAAATACTTTATATAAAGAAAAGCACAAAAGTTAATAGCAGGAGAAAATTTGTTGGCAACATTAGCTCAGCCAATCTCTCCCCCCAGGAAGCCATCAAACAGAACTCCTGTCCAACTCCAGCTATAATAAAGATTAAAGAAAAGAAAATGGAAAGTTAAAATAATAAATAATGCCAAATTAATAATTGAGATCTAATGTGTTCTGGAATCTATTGACATTTTACAAATTTCACAAATCAGAAGGTTTCACAAATGTTTTATTTATTCTGCTGTTAGTACAGAATAATCTAGTTAGGTTTTAAATGTCTAGGTGTTGTTTTTAAAATACAACACATTAAAAAAGCTTAAGATGGTGAAAAATTAAGTGTAATCGCCCTTTAGGTATTTTCCGAATTAGATGCTACATTCGGAAGCTAACTTCAGCTTCGACTGATAGCTTGGGCACAATATAGACAGATCTATATATGTTTATATCTATATCTTTATCTATAAAGCATAGATATGTAGATTGCACAATGCACATATAATCAAAACACTTAACATTTACATAGCACCTTTGTAAGCTTGTCCCTGTTAGCTACGTCAGACATATGAGGCATTATGGTGAATACAAACGATTTATTAACTTACCATCGAAGTTATTGTGAAGTTTTGACACATCCACCTTAAATTCTTTGTTGTTGGAGCGTTTCAGGACGTCTGAAAAATTATATAGGCATCATTAATAGTCCTGCAGGACTGAGGAGCCACTAACATACTGTTGTTTGTGCACCGGAACCATTCTATGTGGCATAAAAATGCGGAAGTGCTAAAACGGAAGTCCGTGGCATATACCCCATTCCGTAGCTTTCTGTGTACTTCTAAATCTGCTTCTTAGTCGCATATTTTCGGGACTGCTACTGCCTCTAGTGGCGTGGGTGTGGTAGCACAAGTAATATAAATACATTACTAAGTCAGAATTCCAAAGTCTTTATTATTTATTATTAATTTTCGCATAACTGGACAGTTCACATAAAAGATAAAGTCCCTCACAAAACACCATACCTTTTAATCTTCTTAAGGAAGTAGAGCTAATTTAATGACACAAACAAGATCTGAAAGTGGTTCCAGTGTCACTCGATGGCCAACCTGTTAAAACTATGGCAAATTTTAAATACCTTGGATCATTCCAGGACAGTCAGCTCAATTTTGCTGAAAACACTGGCTACATTTTTAAGAAATGTCACTCTATCTTTTAAGAAGACCCAGTGATCTTGGGGTTACCCAACAAGTGCAACTCATCCAAAACCTCTAGTTAGTTAGAGGTAACATTAGCTAACATTACCTCTAGTTAAGTAATGTTAACATTTTAACAATAAGTTAAAATGTTAAAACTTAAAAATGTAACATAAGTTTTAAGTCATCTCAAGTTTTAACTGTTGAGTGCTTTAGCTTTTCATCTCCTCGGCTGGTTTGGTCACATGAGCTGCAGACTAACAGACAATATTTTAAGAATACTTTGAATGCCAGGAAAAACAGTAGGTAAATAGTGGTGAAACCAAAAACAACTCTGTCTCAACTGTTTGCTGAAAGAACATGGAAGATGGCATAAAATATTTCAGCAGAGATCATCCATCCTCTTTATTAATCAGTTTGAGCTCCTGAAGGCGTTACTGTGTTCCTCTGGTAAATATAGAACATCTATTAGACGTCATTCATTGACAGTGCAATAATTATTCTTAGCCAAACTAAATTATAACATTTACCTGTAGCATGCTAAGTGTTTACTTGATGCACTAATTGTTGATATTGTGATTCTATTAATGAGTTTTATTGTTTTAGAGTCAAAGAAAAATTTCCACCTTGGAAAACTAAATAGTTTAATCATATTTTTTCCCATGTATAGGACTTTACCAACAAAACAAAAATGTGGATTATTGCTTATTTAACAATCCTGGTTATTCGTCTGTGAACCTAATTAATTTGTTTGTTATTGACTTTTGCTCAATTAAATTTCTTATGTATACATTGGATATGGTATTTTTTATTGTTGTTGATAATGTTGTTTTTCATGTCTTATTTCTTTTCTTCCTCCTATAAGTGATGGAGATATATAGATGTTATTTATAATCTATAAAGGTGTTATTTATGTCACCTAATTAGCTTAACATCCTGAAGAAAAATGTGGTATTTTAGAAGATAATTTAAATTTCACATTGCCAGTAATGGCGAAATTAATAGTAAATAATACAGATTTTGTGACGAAGCTGAAGTTGTTTCCATTTCTAGCTTCCAATAGCTAAAGGGCGATTCCGCTTAATTTTTCACGACGTTCCCCATCTTTAATCGACTCTAGTTTAAAAACTACTACACCTAGACACTTGAAACTTGGACTGGATTATTCTCAGCTTCAAGAAGAATCTTTATAACCATGTTTGCAATTTGTGAAACCCTTTTCTGATTTGTGAAACTTCAATAAAGTTTGATTATCACCATTTTTTGCATCTCTTTCACACTAGAACTGCTCTAATTAGAAAACTACAACACCCAGACACTTCAAACCTGGACTAAATTATTCTGCTCTAACAGCAGAATATTTATAACCATGTTTGTGATTTGTGAAACTTTTATCTGATTTGTGAAACTTCAGTAAAGGGTGATTTTACCACTTTTTTGCATCTGGATCACACTAGAACTGGTCTAATTCCAAATCTACAACACCTAGACACTTAAACTTGGACTAGATTATTCTCCGTTCAAGAAGAATCTTTATAACCATGTTTGTGATTTGTGAAACATTTTTCTGATTTGTGAAAACTCAATAAAGTTAGATTTTCAAAATTTTTTGGCACCTCTTTCATTACTAGAACTGCTCTAATAAAAAAAATACAATTCCTAGACACTTGAAACTTGGACTGGATTATTCTCCTTTTTTAAGCTGGATATTTAAAACCATGTTTGGTATTTGTGAAAACTTTTTTCTGATTTGTGAAACTTCAAAAAAGGGCTATTTCACCACTTTTTTTTTTTTTATCTTGGTCACACGAGAACTGCTCTATTTCCAAAACTACGACACCTAGACTCTCCAAACCTCAACTGCATTATTCTCAACTAAGAACAGAATATTTAGAACCATGTTTGTGATTTGTGAAACTTTTATCTGATTTGTGAAAACTCAATTAAGTTAAATTTTCACCATTTTTTTGCATCCGGATCATCATAGAACTGTTCTAATTAAAAAACGACAACTCCTAGACACTTCAAACCTGCACTGGATTTTTCTACTCTAATAGAAGAATATTTGAAACCATGATTGTGATTTGTGAAACCTTTTTCTGATTTGTGAAACTTCAATAAAGGTCGATTTTCACCATTTTTTGCATCTGAATCACACTAGAACTGCTCCAGTTCCTAAAATACAACTCATAGACTCTTCAAACTTGAACTAGATTATTCTGCAGAATATTTGAAACTATGTTTGGGATTTGTGAAGCTTTTTTCTGATTTGTGAAACTTCAATAAATGTTGATTTATTTATTGTCTCATGTGACCTGGATGTTGGTCACATGAGAGCTGCTCCAGCTCTAAAACTACAACACCTAGAGTCTTCAAACCTGGAGTATATTATTCTGCTCTAATAGTAGAATATTTTAATCCATGTTTGGGATTTGTGAAACCTTTATGTGATTTGTGAAACTTCACTAAAGATCAGATTACTATTCACACTTGTTCCATGCGGTTTTTGTCCCAAATTCAATTATAATTGAAAAACACTTTATTAATCCCAACAGGAAATTAAATGTTGTAACTCAGGGGTGCCTAACTCCAGTCCTCGAGAGCTACAACACACCTGAATCAAATGAGTGGCTCGTTACCAGGCCTCTTTAGAGCTAATCCCGGTCTGTTGGAGTAAGGATACTTCTAAAAGTTGCAGGTTACACCCCTGTTGTAACTCATTAATTCTTCAACGAGTTATTGTCGATCATGCTGGCTGTTGGAAGGAAAGAGCCTTTGCAGGGGTCTGTTAAGTGAAGTTAAGTTTCACAAATCAGGAAAATGTTTCACAAATCCCAAACATGGTTTTAAATATTCTGCTGTTAGAGCAGAATAATCTAGTCCAGGTTTGAAGTGTCTAGGACTTGTAGTTTTTTAATGAGAGCAGTTCTAGTATAAAAGAGTTCCCAAAAAATTGTGATAATCTACCTTTATTGAGTTTTCACAAATCAGAAAAAGGTTTCACAAATTGCAAACATGGTTATAAATATTCTGCTGTTAGAGCAAAATAATTTAGTCCAGGTTTGAAGTGTCTGGGTGTTGTAGTTTTCTAATTAGAGCAGTTCTAGTATGAAAGAGATGCAAAAAATGGTGATAATCAAACTTTATTGAAGTTTCACAAATCAGAAAAGGGTTTCACAAATTGCAAACATGGTTATAAAGATTCTTCTTGAAGCTGAGAATAATCCAGTCCAAGTTTCAAGTGTCTAGGTGTAGTAGTTTTTAAACTAGAGTTGATTAAAGATGCAGAAGGTCGTGACAAATTAAGTGGAATCGCCCTTTAGCTATTGGAAGCTAGAAACGGAAACCAACTTCAGCTTCGTGATTTTGTGGTATTCTCGTTTAGTGACGTAATCATATTAGTTGTGTTACCACCCCCACGCCACCAGAGGCAGTACCAGGCCCAAAAAGATGCGACTAACAAGCAGATTTAGAAGTACACAGAAAGCTACGGAATTTGTTAAAAGCTGAAGTAAATAAAAAAGAAGTTGAAATACATGCTGAGAGTGAAGCTCCTTCCTACAGATGAAGCTAAATCACAGATTTCAAAAGAAAGTTAAAACGGAAGAACGCGGATAATGTAGGAAATAGCGCCCCCTTCACTTCCGGAGTGCAATGGTCCCATTTCCAAATAAGATATGAGACTGACAGAGGTCCGTCCTCGCTCCTTTCTGTTTGCTGCAGCAGGTGTACTTGACAATAGGCGACAGCGGTCCATGAGGCTTCTATTCTTATATTATGTCTATGGGTCCGTAGGGTTCAGGGGTCCTTTATCTCCCGCGACGAGAATTTAGCTGACCTTAATATTTCCTGTGTTTTATTTTGGTCATTATTGTTACACTTAGTGTTATGTGTGTGTTAGGCGTGTCTATTGGACATTTATAGAAATACGGAACAAATCGCGTCAAAGATCGGTTCAATACGGGACGCAACATTTAACAGCCAAATACGGGACGATTCCGTTTTTTAAGGGACAGGTGGCAACCCTACTCCGATAGCTTAGCCTCCTCGCGTTGATTCCAAGCAGGAAAATAGTGAAACGAAAGTCCGTTTTCCATCTTTTTACCATTTCAGTAGTGTGATCGGACATTACATTCAATAACGCAGCAAGTTCGTACCTAATCCTAACACTTCCATAAATTATTTTAAGTAACTTGGACTAAAAAAAATCTGCGAGACTGTTGTTTTTGTCAGTTATGTTTATGGACCCCAAAGATGGCACTGATATCCCTCCGTCTACAGCAGTGACGTCACGTGCTTTGGAACGTGACGTCACTGTTATCAATTAAAGAGGCGATACAGCAAAACCATGGAGGATCAACAAGTTACTGAGACTGTTTTCATTATTTACCCCAGAAGAGGTAAATAATGAAAACACAGTAGCGGAGGCAATAGAAGAGGAGCAAGTTGGAGAGGCTGAGGAGGAAGAAACCCAGGAGAGGAGCTCAGCACCTAGACACTTTATGTTTCTGAAGAGGAACAAACCATTTGTGTTGAAATACAGTTGGAAGTGGCTGTTTTCTCTCATTTAATAATTTAATGTATTAAACATCCATGAATCGTTTGATTCAAGCACTTCAAGTTGCACGTAAACAGGTAAAGAAATGAACCACATTTTAAGTCAAAATTTGAAATTTAAATATTTCAGGTAATAAACATACACGTAATGAAAGATTATATTTTTAAATAAGTATTTTATGTGATTAAAGTAAACAATTATATAATCAGACATCTGTCAGGACACTGGGTTTTTGGGTTTGTTTTGCTTTTCATTTTATTTAGCTTCATGTTTTAGTTCAATTTAGTTTAGCCCTTCATGGTCCTTTTGATATTATTAGAGGTATTTAGTGTAGTTAGAATTATATTATTGCTTTTCCTTGTTTGTCTGAGTCCATCTCAAGCCTTCTTTAATGACTATAGTTAAATTCTATTTTATCCTTCTAGTTATTTCTTATTTCAGTCTCCCTGCAGGGTTTCTAGTAATGTTTATTTCATAATTTGATCACCAAAGGTTCAGTTATTCTTCCATGTCTGAGTCTCTCTCTCTCTCTCTTTCTCTCTCTCTGTGTGTGTGCGTGTGTGTGTGTGTGTGTGCGTGTGTGTGTGTGTGTGTGTGTGTGTGTGTGTGTGTGTGTGTGTGTGTGTGTGTGTGTGTGTGTGTGTGTGTGTGTGTGTGTGTGTGTGTGTGTATATATATATATATATATATATATATATATATATATATAGAGGCTGCACAGTGGCGCAGTTGGTAGAGCTGTTGCCTTGCAGCAAGAAGGTTCTGGGTTCAATTCCCGGCCCCGGTCTTTCTGCATGGAGTCTCCATGTTCTCCCTGTGCATGGTGGGTTTTCTCCAGGTACTCCGGTTTCCTCCCACAGTCCAAAAACATGACTGTCAGGTTTATTGGTCTGTCTAAATTGCCCCTAGGTGTGTGTGTGTGTGTGCATGGTTGTGTGTCTCTGTGTTGCCCTGTGACAGACTGGCGACCTGTCCAGGGTGACCCCGCCTCTCGCCCGGAACGTTAGCTGGCGATGGGCGCCAGCACCTCCTGACCCCACTGAGGGACAAGGGTGAAAAAAAATGGATGGATATATATATATATATATATCTTTAGTAATTCTAGCTAGGTTATTTCATAACCATGTCTCTGTGGCCTGATAAGTTTGTTTTTTCTGAGAAATGGGCCTTAGCGTCCAACACAGGGGTGCCCAAAGTCGGTCTTCAAGGGCCGGCATAGCGCACGTCCCAGTTCTCTCCCTGGTTTAACGCACCCGGATCAAATGAAGGCTCGTTAGAAGCCCTAAGAGGAACATTGACAAGTTGAAAAGGTTGTTACTACCACCAGGGAGAGAACCAAAACGTGCAGGATGCCGGCCCCAGAGGACCGACCACGGGCATCCCTGGTCTAATAGAATCAAAGATGTAACTCTTTTGTCTAACAGCATGTAACTCTTTCTCGACCTGGTAAACCGTCTCAACAGCCTCCTTCCTCCTTATGACTTCCTACCCTTCCATATTCACAGCTGTGAATATTATGTTCTTCATTGAAGTCAAGTATATTTTTGACTTCATATTTCAGCAACAAGGCAGTTCAAAGTGCTTTACACAATAAAAATAAAATACAGTAACCAATTATGAAACAAGCAATAAATATTAGATTTTGTCAGAATGTGATATCGTGAAGAATAGCCATAATCAAACATGCAACATATAGATTGATCACTTCCAGTTAATATTAATCTGCTTGTTCCAGATTCATGGGGTGTAAAAACTGAATGCTGCTTAAACTTGTTTGGTTCTGTGGATGCAGAGTAGACTTGAACCAGAAGACCTGAGTGGTCTGGAAGGTTTTTACAACATTGTATTTTGGTGCTAAGCCATTCCGTGATTTATAAACTAAAGTCTATTCTTTACGTCGTTTTAGTTAGGACGCTAGCTGCAGATCTGTGAAGACACTGTTGAAGTCATCAATTCTACTAAAGATAAAACACATGGATGAGTTCCTCTAGATTTTTGGGATGTTAGTTCTTTAATCTTAGAAATGTTCTTAAGGGATTAGAAGGCTAACTTTGTAAGCAGTACACTTTGTGAGAGTGGCATGATACTTTTGTGAGAGCATCACACAAAGTAAAACATGGTGATAGTTTGATTTTATTTTAATGCTTTGCTTCCTTAAAACCTGGACAGTTTACCATGTTTAATGGAATCAAGAATTTTGCAGAAAAGGAGAGTACACAAAAATCCTCAGTGGTGTTAAAAGACTCATTCACAATTTGTGCAAACTTTTTGCCAGCTATGGCTGGGATAACTATAGATTCAGTGGGCCAAATTCTTGCAAAGGGTCATGTTGGTTTGGATAACTTTTTCTCTTAATAAAAAAAGGATTACATTTCTATATTTAATTTTCAGATGTAATACTCTTTCAAAAAAATTGTCACGTTTTTTATGTTCTGGAAGATTAAAATTATTATGACTAACAGAAGCTAAAAAACATAAGTCTGTGTATTTTATTTTATCCATAACGTGTTCCACTTAGTGAATTGTGTGACTGAAATGACTAAACTTTTCACTGAAAAATCTAAAACTAATTATATTAAAGTAAATGTAACTTATGGGATGCATGTGGCTCTATGTATTTGTTCATTGAGTTATTTGCAGTACAGACCCATTCAGTAAATTAGAATATTGAAAAACCCATTTTAGCTACTTTATCACTAAGTGAAACATTCTAAATCCCCATGTCCCGTCGAGGGCTTCGTACTCCAGCGTGAAGAAACAGAAGCTTATCGTTTGTTCTGCTGTGTTGCTGCTCATGTGAAGTCGATAGGTTGGTGGCGCTCACACTGCCTGCTCCACAGACTTCTCTGCAGCTGCTACAGTTCCCAAGACCAGGGGTAGCATATATTTGCGCATGCGTAAGACAGTCGCGAGCTCAATGAAGATGTCGCATTCAAGTGCTCCACTTTGGCTCGCAGAATTAACACTGTCACTTCCATCCAGCTCTCATCCCAACGCATCCAAGTATAGCTATAGGGCAAGCGGGCATGTTGTGTTGGTTCATTTAACAGCAAAATCAACGTCGCTTTAGGCTATTGTTTATTAGCATTAACTTAAAACAAAGTTTTGTCTTCCAACACATTTTTTCAACATTCCTCTGAATAGGAAATGAACGCATGTAATAAACGAGAAACGCCGATATTGGGATCAGTGGGTTATTGAACAAATACATAAAATTAAAACAATAAATAATTACATAACTAAAATGAGAACAGCCAATCAGTGAAATCGCTGAAATTTAATTCAGGAAAAACTTAAAGGAGTAAGTTTCACATTTTCTAGTAGGTGTATGCAGTACATGCCGGCGCTAATGTTCCAAATTCCCTACACTTTCGGACTGAACCTGAAGGCAGCACAACACATCCACACTATCTGACCTCGGCAAACTCAGCCGCTGCCTGCCCGACGGTATGGTCGTATTTTCTGACGTGTTTGACTTTCACCTCAGCCAAGCGGTGCCGCGGTGGAAACCAGGCCCGACATGACTGTTTCGGGGCGAGAGAAGAAAGGCCACCAGCAGGGGCGGCTGCTTCTCCAGTTGGAAGCGGTGTGGGCTGCAGCTTGCTACGCTGCGCTGTTCGTTCTGTGCTCGCTGTGCTACAGCAACTCTCTCTACGGGGAGTTAGTGCACGATGATGTGTGGGCTATCGTAAACAATCCGGATGTCCGACCGGGATCCAGTTTGCGGAACATCTTCAGGAACGATTTCTGGGGGAAAAGGATGGCGGACAACACTAGCCACAAGTCCTACCGACCTTTGTGCATCCTTACCTTCAAGTAAGTTCTCACTCCAACCCCTAGGCTTTGGGTTGTTGTCACTTACATTGTGGCTGAATTTCGTCATGTTACTACTATCCCACATTCCATGTCAGTGTTTTAATGAACAATTGGTAACCATTTCTCAGCGGGGGCCGTAAATGCGACATAAATTGGTTTCTAAAAACTCGGTAGGAACACCGTGAAACTTATTAAGGGACAAACACCCTCCAAGCAAACACCCCAAACTCCGAGGCAGGGCCGGTGTTATAGATCAACGGGTGGTGGCAGCTGGAAAAGACTGATGTTTCTGTGGGCGTGGCTTTTTAGGACCCCTTTACCGAACCAGGAAGTAAACAATGCGATAAGCTTAAAGAACTACAAATCTTTTCAAAAATACTATCCGATTCCGTAAAACAACCACCAAGATCTCGGGAATAACTAATTAGAAAGACTTTATTGGTCTAATATAATATGTTGCCCCCCCCTTTTTTTTTTTAAAGTTCATCTGCAAAACCATCAAAGTCTGTAAATTACATAGAACTTGTTCTGACTTATGCTTCAGAGGTTGAAACTCGTCAAAGAAAGATTGAAATAGATCTCGATGTGGAATGACCAGATCTCAAAGCAAAGATTAATCTCTGAAAGCCGACATAAATGTTAAAGAGCCTTGGGATTAAAAATGAAGTGTTTAAAAAGATCGACTGGCCGTGTAGTTTTCCCACACATTCCTAATATTGTGATATTTCAAATAGGTATCCACAGAAACTATAGCAAAATCTTAACTGTGTCTGTAATGTTACACTTTATTTCATAGCTCATTTACAGAAGACATGGCTACCGCAGCTCTACGTGTCATTTCTGCATTATTGTTGATATTTTTTCTCGTAATTTAACTAAACGTCTTTATTCTTTTCATCAAGTGACTGTAATTCTCAACCATATGAGACATCGCTGAAAAAACAATACTTTTCCATCAGAAACAGGTTAAAATCTTCACTCGAATTGAGATTCTGAAAGTGTCACCAGTTAATCCAGGTTTGCTTCCTAAAGCGCGGCGTGTCGTTAGATGACGATCAATGTCAGGTAGGAACGTCAGCCTCTCAGCTGACGTCATAGTTTAGTGGTTAAAACGGCGCCTGCTCAGAACTCAGCGACCGCTGGGACGAGTTTAGCTGGCAGCGCCATCGTCTGCTTCCCTTTTTGGACCAGTTTATTTTATTGTCTACAAAAATAAAATAATTAACTTGTTGCCAACATTTTGGAGGTAATATTGTGGTTTGCCAGACAAACTTTAACTATGAGAATATTGTCAGATTACCAAGTTGCACAGCTTTGCTTCTGCAGCCCAGTGAAGTCTTAAAGTGAAAACAAAGTAATGTGGCTTCCATTAAATGAGCAATGAATTAGTTTGCATGGTATTATAACTGTTTATATTTATTGATATGTTTGCAGAGCATGTCAGTCAACAAAAGACTGAAAAGACGCAAAATGATCGTCATGCTGGGTGGTAGTACAAATTCTAACTGTTTAGTACAGTCTCCTTTGAAGTGGGGTATAGTTTAGTGAACTTTTAAAGTATTCTTCAATCATACCATTATGTTTTGAAGAGCTCTTAGAGAAAGAAGAGACATTTTCATATCTGTTTATTTACGTTTGTCGCGTTTTGATCAGGAAATGACAAAACCACCTAATTTTTTACAAACATTGCGTTCAGGACCCTGTTTGACTGTCACTAGTTAATCTTAATGCGGCTCGTTCTGTTTTTAATTTGATTTCCCTTCGTCAACAGCTTGCAAACTGTTTCCCAGTAGAGAACACACGGACACATACTGTAGATATGACTCATAATCTGTTGGTGGTATCCGACAGGAATGTAGGAACGTTTATTATCATAATTTCGGCTTGTCAGTTTGGATATCACCACCACCAACATTAGCTGTTAACTTTATATCATTTAGATGAGATTTTATTACAGTACAACTTATCGACATTACTTGATATTCCTTTCTAATTGGACACATAAACACCACAAGCAACACCATCAGGTATGTGAGTTAAATTTTATTAAATATTACAACAACCTTATTGCTTAGCAACACTTACTGTGGGTAGTAAATGTCGCAAAGCAATGAAACAATTACTGTTTACCTTTTGGTTACCTGTAATGTAAGCAACTCGCATAACAGGTACTTGAGAGTCAATTCCAGTGCTGGTTACAAAAAGCAGAAACTATCCACTTAGGTTTACATTGCGGCTATTTATGAGTTAATGTATTCTGGTGAACCTGAATGTGAAAGGGATTGTGTTATTCATTGATCTGGTTATGCTCAAATGCGGTGTTTTCAAAGCGCAATGAAGGCTGTTCTTTAGAAAATTGTTTTGAAATGTAATTTTCACATGCAAAATTAAACATATTTGCGTCAAATGGGAGTTATAGTAAAGTTTTGCAAACGGTTTTTTCATGCAAGTAGCATTTTTCATCTGCGTTGTAGGTGGCATCGACACAGCCAAACATCTGCGGTGCGCATAGATTTCAACCAGTTGATTTAGCCACCAGTTGATCTATAACACCGGCCCAAGCCTTCATGGGGTCCTTAATGAAATTTGGTTTTGGGGTCCTCAATTTCTACTATTAATGTGGACAGGCTGCAATCAACAGTCAGACGATTAGATTATTCACATACATGCTAAACCTATTGCATCTCTGACAGTGCTGTTTACATCGTATCCTACATGCAATATAGGATGCATTTGTTGGCCAGCCGATTTCCTTAACTTTTGGGGCTCGGTGATCAGCTGATACTTGCATGTAAACCGGATGTTGAAATCTCCCCAGTCAGCTCTGTTTCCAGTTGGTATCTTGGGAGACTGCTGTTCATCGGTTTGCAGCAGTCTTATCTCCCAGGATATTGAAGGAGTGAGGGATGTGGAGCCCACAATAACTTTGTATCCAGCTGAAGCCTTGAAGTTCATTAAAGTTTGTTTGGAAACTGTTTGCGCTTGCTGGCTATGTGCTTGTCCTTCTACAATCTTTGCTGGAACAGTGATCTCGTTGTTTATATTGTCCTGGGTTTGAGGCCTGGCATTAACAGTGTAGAAGAGCAGGGAAAACATTGACATTATTAGCTCCAATGTGTATGCTTTAAGGCTGTTTTAAACAATTATTTAGTAATTAGGTAATCTATTAAGTATTTTGATGATTAATTGAGTAATCAAATAAAAAAAGATATATTAAATGTTGGTAAATACTAGAGATGTGCCGATCAAGTTTTTTCCTGCCGATACCAATCACCAAGGAGGGCTTATCGCTGATACCGATCACCGATACCGATCACATAATTATTATTATTATATTTTTATCATAAACACTACCGGTTTCATTATGTGGAAAAAGGAACCATAAATTCACCTTAATTTAGACAAAAACTTGTTTTTCCAAGAAGAAAACTAAACAAAACAGGCATTCTGCAAATTGTACTGCTATTGATAATACTATCTTTAACCGAGTAATAACATATGAAGGCTCTGAAGAGGCTAAATAATGCAAAGATCCAAAATAAAACCTCTCAACATTGCCAAAGAAATTCAAGTATAAAACTTAACATTCAAAGGCAAATACAGATTCCATTACAATAAACAATCCTGAGTTACTGAATGAAAACTTCCTGATAGCATGGTGGCTAGCTGATTACTGCTAGTTCTGAGTGGCTGTTTCTGACTGAGCGGAGTAATTATGCAGAGCAGAAAAGAGATCGATTATTTCTTTAGAGATTATCTGTCTCATGTTAGGACAGCTAAAGTTTTAATACGTATGTAAAATGTATTTTTTTAGGTTAGATGCTGCAGCTTTAAACAGAGGTTCGGTGTGAGAGTCACTACCAGGTGGAGCAGAAGCGGCGCTCCGTCTGTGAAATATTACTACCTGTAGCACGTAGCAGCGTTTCAACAGCGAGAGCAGAACCAGCGTCTTACATCGCAGCTCAAAGACTTAAATAATTTGCAGGTTATTGGTTTAGCTTTCTGACCGTCATGCTAATAATCCGGGTGAGTGTTTGTAGCTGTGCGCTGCTTTACCTGCTATCTGATCCTCCATATGTCTTTTTTTACTGCAGTGAGCCTCGATGTAGCCAAACTCCGTCAAGTATGGCATTGTTTTTATGTCGTATTAGCTTCGTTGTGTTGATGCATTTTGACGTGCTTCAATTTTCCGCCGCAACATGCAAACTTCCCCATTCACTCAGTGCGTTATAGTTCAACATCGCTTAGGATTTGTTGCTGCGCGTTTGTGCAGAGTGAAGGAAAGAGGAGACCAGCTGCACAGACAGGCTGCAAAATGAGATGCAGGTGATCGGTATGGGCAACAAGAGCCAATGATCATCGATCATGCACTTTTTCACGAAAATTGGCCCGATTATGATCGGTGACCGATCAATCGGCACACCTCTAGTAAATACTGTCATAACAGCAGTCTTATTAACAAATATCAACAGAGGCCCAAAGTTTCATGTTCCTGCGTCCCTAACAATTACTTTTCTGTAGTTTAGAAACTTATCCTATAACAATAATAAATAAGATCTCATTTTCAAGAGGGACCTGGGAAGAAATCTGCAACACACAAGCTGGTTACACAAAACTAAAACAAATTTAAACATATCACAAGTTTAAAACAAATTACAAACATTTTAAAAGCAGTGACACTGGTTGATGGAATCAAGTTACATGTTTTTAAGAACCACTAGAGATAAGTCCAATTAAATCAGATCTCACATCTTCAGATAAGACTGGAGCTGAAGGAGACATCACACTGAATGCTTGCTTCCCTTTTTCTGTTCGAACACAGAGGACATGCAAAAAAAAGGCTATTGGAGCGTGAAAAATTGGAAGTAAGCCAAGCCGAGTAGTTTTATAAATCAGGATCACCAAGTGATTGTTTCTTCGTACGCTTAAAGCAGGCCATTTAGCTTTTGCATACAACTCACAATGATTTGTAAGATGCCTGCTACCTGTTTCAAACTTGAAAGCACAATGATGGACATTATTCAATGATTGAAGGCATTTGGTTGAAGCATTCATATATAAAACATTTACATAATCTAGGAGTGGCAGGAACTCTCTTGATACCAATTTTCTTCCAGCTTTGAGAGAGAAACGGGATTCATTTCGATAATAAAACCCAGTGCATACGTTCGCCACACACTTCGCCGTCATTTGCTCCAAACCAGCCACTAGGCAGCAGCACCTGGAAGGTGAAGACCACAGTGGTGCCTGTGGTCATCGGGGCCCTCGGGGCAGTGACCCCCAAACTGGAGCAGTGGCTCAAACAGATCCCAGGAACAACATCAGACATCTCAGTCCAGAAATGTGCAGTTCTAGGCACAGCCAAGATACTGGAGGAGAACCTCAAGCTCCTCTGGTAGAGGACCCGAGCTCAGAGGATGAAACAGACCACTCACGGAGGGTGAGAAGGGAATTTATATATATATATATATATATATATAGTGGCTAAAACATATCCCAGGACAGCTAAAGTTTTAATACGTCTGTAAAATGTATTTTTTTACAGACGTAAAAAAATACAGACTGGGTGTGCCTCAGTCTAGGCACACCCAGGCCTCTGGTAGAGGACCCGAGCTCAGAGGATGAAAGAGAGAGAGAGCCACCCACGGAGGGTGAGAAGGGAATTTTTAAATTTTTTATATATACAGTACAGACCAAAAGTTTGGACACACCTGCTCATTCAATGAGTTTCCTTTATTTTCATGACTATTGACATTGTAGATTTACACTGAAGGCATCAAAACTATGAATTAACACATGTCAAAATATGTACTATACAAAAAAGTGTAAAACAACTGAAAATACGCCTTATTTTCTAGTTTTTTCAAAGTAGCCACCTTTTCACTTCACAGGTTGTGCCTTGTCAAGTTAATAAGTGGGATTTCTTGCCTTTTAAATGGGGTTTGGACCATCAGTTGTGTTGTGCAGAAGTGAGGTGGACACACAGCTGATAGTCCTACTGAATAGTGTGTTAGAATTTGTATTATGGCAAGACAAAAGCAGCTAAGTAAAGAAAAACGAGTGGCCATCATTACTTTAAGAAATGAAGGTCAGTCAGTCCAAAAAATTTGGAAAACTTTGAAAGTGTCCCCAAGTGCAGTAGCAAAAACCATCAAGCGCTACAAAGAAACTGGCTCACATGAGGACCGCCCCAGGAAAGGAAGACCAAGAGTCACCTCTGCTGCGGAGGATAAGTTCATCCGAGTCACCAGCCTCAGAAATGGCAGGTTAACAGCAGCTCAGATTAGAGACCAGGTCAATGCCACACAGAGTTCTAGCAGCAGACACATCTCTGCAACAACTGTTTAGAGGAGACTGTGTGAATCTGGACTTTATGGTAGAATAGCTGCTAGGAAACCACTACTAAGGACAGGAAACAAGAAGAAGAGACTTGTTTGGGCTAAAGAACACAAGGAATGGACATTAGACCAGTGGAAATCTGTGCTTTGGTCTGAGTCCAATTTTGAGATATTTGGTTCCAACCACTGTGTCTTTGTGCGACGCAGAAAAGGTGAACGAATGGACTCTACATGCCTGGTTCCCACCGTGAAGCATGGAGGAGGAGGTGTGATGGTGTGGGGGTGCTTTGCTGGTGACACTGTTGGGGATTTATTCAAAATTGAAGGCATACTGAACCAGCATGGCTACCACAGCATCTTGCAGCGTCATGCTATTCCATCCGGTTTGTGTTTAGTTGGACCATCATTTATTTTTCAACAGGACAATGACCCCAAACACACCTCCAGGCTGTGTAAGGGCTATTTGACCAAGAAGGAGAGTGATGGGGTGCTGCACCAGATGACCTGGCCTCCACAGTCACCGGACCTGAACCCAATCGAGATGGTTTGGGGTGAGCTGGACCGCAGAGTGAAGGCAAAAGCCCAACAAGTGCTAAGCATCTCTGGGAGCTTCTTCAGGACTGTTGGAAGACCATTTCAGGTGACGACCTCTAGAAGCTCATCCAGAGAATGCCAAGACTGGCATTCTCAAAGCAAAAGGTGGTTACTTTGAAGAACTTACAATATAAGACATGTTTTCAGTTGTTTCACACATTTTTGTTAAGTATATAATTCCACATGTGTTAATTCATAGTTTTGATGCCTTCAGTGTGAATCTACAATTTTCATAGTCACGAAAATGAAGAAAACTCTTTGAATGAAAAGGTGTGTCCAAACCTTTGGTCTGTACTGTATGTATATATATATATATATATATATATATATAAGAAGACGAGATAGCAAAGATATTTTCAAGAGTTATAACAATGCACACAATGTAATCATAAAGACAAAGTAATGACAAAAGAGAGATAAAGACAATTAAATAAACAGTATGGACTAGCTTACATTCTGAGATAAGATAGTCCACACATGCTTAATCACAATTGTATTTTCTAATATCTTTAATTAAAATTAAAACTTTATTAATTCCAAAGGTAAATAAAGTAATCTAATTTATTAATTCAAAGTCCTCAAAGAATGTTATTCTGGAATAACATAACACCAGAACAGTAAAGACTAATGAATGTAATAAACTGGTGAATCATGTGTAATAACCTGATACAAGTACTGCCATGCACTTCATAATTCTTGCTATTCATTACTGAACTCATCTTGACCCATCAAACAAAGGTCACTGCAGACATTTCTCCAGTGTGTGCAGATTCACCAGCAGCCTTGCGTATACCAGGACGTTTTGAGAAGAATGTACTCTGAGCTCCCTCGTGTGGATGTATTCCTAAAAAGCTAAATCCATAAAATGGTTAAAATAGCTGGTGAGGATTAATACTTTCTCCACAAGTAGTTGTCTGTATTGAATTGTGAATGAGGCAGAGGAAAGGCCAAAGTCTGTTCCATCCCTTTGACTGTATGTGCGATCACATAGGTCATATAGTAATTGTGAGTTAGAGTTGAATATAGCTCTCTATTAGGTTCCTATTAGAAGACATTTCATTAACTTTTAAAAATTGAAAAACAAACTTAAATAAATGCCTTAATGAATGAGCATGATCTGAAAGAGCACATGGAGCAAGATAGAACAGAATGCAGACAGGTTTTAGGGATAAAAAAAATCAAGTCCGAGTTATTAGGATGTGGATAAAAAAAGAGTAGTCTTTCACTTCGGGGTTCAGCAGACGCCACACATCAACCAGTCCCTGTAGCTGAACATAGTCCTTTAAGAACAAAGGGGGTTTTGGGGCTGGATACATACGCTGAGGAGGATTTATCCAATTCAGGATCCATTATGCAATTAAATCACCTGCCAAGGCTCCCAGGCCATTACAATATTAATTAAACAATAAATCTTTTTCAATGATAAAATTAAGTAAATCTGTATTAGTAGAATAGACATTGAGTAAAGTTATAGGATGACCAGCAATTAACTTTTTTTTTCTTTTTAAGGTTTTGTTGGCCTTTATTTGAAAGTGGTCACTTTCTAATTTAGAAAAATGTGGCTGAGGTTCTTACAGATGTGAAGTGGATTAACAATTTGCTGTTTTTATTCTCCATATGTTTAATTGTGATTCATATGCTGTTGAAGTTATACTGAAAATGAATAAAGCTATGTTCCTTCTAATCTGAGTTGTCCTAGTTTTGATCAAACTTTCCATGTTTTCACATATTGGTCACCAGTCGTATTGATTAGGAGCTTAAACTCATAATATTCAAAGAAAAACAGCAAAAAAGAGCTGTAATGGTTATAAGTACTGACATATTTCATCACTTTCTTACATTGAAGAGTCTCAAAGAAGACAGCTAAACAGTGATAGAATTATGTTGTACAAAGTATAAATTAACAAACTTGACTTGTATTTTGGGTTCTTGTTAAGACAGTAATGTCAAAATGTTTAGTTTGCTGGATAATGTCTTCACTTTTAGATGCCTTCATTGGTAATCTACACTATCAAGTGGCAATAAGATACATATCTGTATGTATCTTAGGGCCCTGGGAGAAGTAATCAGATATTATAGCACATAAATGTAGATCAATAACACGGGCACATGAATGTGGAAGTTACATAAACAGAAGGAATTATTTAAAACAGACATAATACTTTATATGCATAAAAACATTTTTATTTTACCATTGAAACGCACACAATTATAAATAACTTGAATAGTCATGTAAATTAAAGAAAATTTAAGTACTTGAAGTTATAGAGCTATGCAGATATTCAGCCCTGGATAAAATAACACTCTTGTTTTCTTCAGGTTTATTGTTAATTTTCATGTCCTGTATAACAAAGAGTAACCATTTAATTAGAGAACTGATATCTATCCATTTTAGAAGAATAGAATATCGTACATCCAGTTTCCTCCCACAGTCCAAAAACATGACTGTCAGGTTAATTGGTCTCTCTAAATTCTCCATAGATGTAAGTGTACACATGCATAATTGTTTGTCCTGTTTGTCTCTGTGTTGCCCTGCGATGGACTGGTGAACTGTCCAGGGTGACCCTGCCTCTCGCCTGTTGACCACTGGAGATAATCACCAGCATCCCTCCTAACTCCACTGGGATAAGGGGTTAAGAAAATGCATGCATTGAGAATATCATATAGTTGACATATGTTTTATCTGATAACGGGGGAAACTCCAGTGCAACAACAGCAAAATGATAGACAACTGAAATCATGTAGGTTCACGCATAGATAAAACATAAAACACAAATTAATGGTAACATAGTACAATAAAGAAAAAGTTGCAAGATAAACTATCTTGGAGTACTTGCAAACAGTGCACTCTGTTCCTAAGGAATGTGCAACTGAGCAGGATACCCTCTGGAGATGATTATGCAAAGAAGAATTCTTCATAGGATCAAGAAAATATGGACAACACTGACCATCCTCTTTACACAACTTCCTTGGGAAGGCAGGTCATCTTCAGTCAGAGGCTTCTTCAGATTCATCTTCAGAAAATCTTTACTGCCAACAGCCATCACTATCTTGAATAGTGATGGCTTACAACATTTAATTTCCCTTTGGGATTAATTAAGTATTTTTAAATTTGAATATAAATCAAATTCTGCTGAAGACCCCATACAACATTGGACCGGACCTACATGAGGGCTAAATTCACTGCACTATGCATCTCTCTGCTAGATGCAAAGGGACAATTGGGAGATTTAATTTATGAGGCACTAGTAGAGACCAAACTTTTCCATTTTCCGGCGATTGAGTTTTTAATAAGTGCCTCAGAAACTATTTGATTTGGTTGTCCAGGCTTTAATGAACGGGTTTTACTGCTCTTTGAGCAGTCACGTGCTGCTCTGACTACATTTGATATGTTACAGTTGTAACATTTGTGGTACTGCAAAAACAAACAAACAAAAAAAAATGCAGACTGTGACGGCGAGCTAATCAGGTAATGCGCAGACACCGTCAGTGGTGTGGTTGGTGTGTGCTGCCAGCTTCATACCCTGTTCAGTACAACTAAGCTTGTCTTTCAGCAATGATTCTGCTCTGCCGGTGAAATGCTCAGTGCAGCAAAGACGTGTGCAGTCCAGAGTAACTGGTGTATTGATTAAAAACCACTATTTTAAACAAAAACCATGTATATATCCTGTGATAACAAACTTAGCCTGGTGTGAGGGAGGAAAGTAAACCTGGTACCCTGCCAGGCTTATAATCCACTGACACTAGTATTGAAACAACAGTTGTAGATCTGTCATAGTAACATGACGATTCCCGGCCCCGGTCTTTCTGCATGGAGTCTCCATGTTCTCCCTGTGCATGGTGGGTTTTCACCAGGTACTCCGGTTTCCTCCCACAGTCCAAAAACATGACTGTCAGGTTTATTGGTCTGTCTAAATTGTCCCTGTGTGTGTGTGTGTGTGTGTGTGTGTGTGTGTGTGTGTGTGTGTGTGTGTGTGTGTGTGTGTGTGCATGGTTGTTTGTCCTGTCTGTCTCCGTGTTGCCCTGCGACAGACTGGCGACCTGTCCAGGGTGAACCTCACCTCTCGCCCGGAACGTTATTTGGAGATAGGCACCAGCAACCCTCCCGACCCCACTAGGGACAAGGGTGTAAAGAAAATGGATGGATGATAAATTATCCCAGAAGTTATCACACTATCACTACCACAATTAATTGCAGTTTTACACCAGATGTTACAGCAATCCCACACAAAAACATTTTCCACTTTTGTCTTGTCAGTACAGAAATTTTTTTGCCAGAAGTCTTGGGGATCAACAAAATATGTTTTCTTAAATTTGAAATAAACCATTGTACTTTTTGGTTTTAGCCTTTCATGCATGAACATGCATGAAAAACGCATGTTCATGCCATTTTTACCCATTCTCTCTTTCTTATTGATGAATTCGAACTCATGCAGAGTGAGGTCTGCAGAGCTTTGGATGTTATTTTGGGGTTCTTTTGTGATACCTCCTAGGTGGTTAGTTACTGAGCTCTTTTAGTAAATTTGGTTGGCCGACCCCTGATAGGAATTTTTACCACTGTTGTATTTTTTCACAATTTACAGCAAGGAAGTTTGTTCTCTGGATTGGTGTTAGGTCTGGGTTCACTGACAGTAATAATGCATGAGTCTGGCTTGTAAAACTAAACTAGAGTTCAACATTCAATCAGTCGACTGTTGATTGATATGGTAGCAATTACTAATTGACTTACAACCAGGTTGTAAAATTTATGAATGGAATCCACGTAAAAAAACAAAATTTTTTAAATATATTTACTCAAATTATCAACATTTTGTCTTAGTATTTTCTAGACGATTTGAAATATTTAATGGGAGGGAGAAACGAAACAAAAAATGCATCTGTAATTGGCAGAAAATCCTGCAAAATTATTGGGTAAAATATTGACATTACAAAAAAGTATGCATGTTCATATTTGTGGATTGTTTATAATTTGTGTAGAATAGAGAAAAGTGTCGTGTCCTCGGGTGTTTTGAAAGGCACTCAAATAAAATGCATTATTAGGCCTGAGCAGCGAAGCGCTGGCGAAGGTCTATTGTAATCGCAAGATTTCTTCTTTTTATTTTTCTGCCACTTTCTGCCTATTGGGGCCTTTAACATATTCAAAAACTCAGCAAACTTGACCCGAAATTGTCCCGAGGAACATTTTCAGATTCCAGTAGAATTGCAAACGGGCATGGCCAAACTGCTCTACAACGCTCCCTGAAGTGAGTTGGGGGAAACCATAGTACATAGAGATCTGAAACTCAGTACGTAGGTAGAGCCCCCTGAATCGAGAAAAAAAGTTTCTTGGAGGTACCCCCTAAAATACTCAGGGAGGCAGCCATTTTAGGCCAAAGGTAAAATTTTGGCCACTTTTCACTTTTACTCACGTGAAACTTTCACGCACTCCTAGAGATTTAGACCCATCGACGTCATTCTTGGTCAGAATGCAGTTAAGGCACGGGGCTTTAGAAGTTATCAAAAAAATGTACTTTTCGTATATGTTCAGGGGGCGTGGCAGAGCGGCGAACTTGGCGTACTCGCCAAAACAAACAAAACACTATAACTTTCACATGAAAAGCTCAATTGGCACCAAACTTAGCATGAGGGATCCTGGCTGGATGCCTGACCATCCTGTGTCGTCATAGTCTTACGTCATATAAGCCCTGCCCCCTGAGAACAGGAAGTGACTTTTTTTACTTGGAAAGCTCCATCTCTGGCTCTCTTGACCTAATCAAGATAATATTGTGTCCAATGACAGATAAGTTGGTCTCACTTGCTTTAAAGTGCCAAAAGTTTTCAGTGGAGTCCATGGCCGTGGCGGCACGGTGAAGTGAGAGGTCATACCGCTGCCAAACGTTTGGTTCTAGATTCCACACGTTTCAGCCCAGCTGCACCAAACTTACTGAGATCGATCCTTGTCCGCACCCCACAGATTAATAACGTGCAATATTTGGTGGGTGTCGACTAAATACTCCACAGTGCCCCCTAGAATATTTTTAAAAATCAGCCCCACGCTATACTTTATCCCATAATTATGAAACTGGGTACACATGTGTACCTTGTCAGGTCCTACAAAAAAGTCTCTGGGAGCCATGGTCTAATCCCAACCGGAAGTTGGTCATTTTGGATCAAAGCCACCATCATTCCATTTTATTGACGTTGTATCTGAGCTAACTCGTCATAGAGATTTCAAGATCCAGGCTTCAAACTCAGTCAGCACAGTCTAGTGCCATTGTGGGTCAAAAGTTATCAAATGAATTTTCGTACTTCAAAGCATGTGGGCATGGCCAAGCCTCATATATGGCCATTCGCCATGAAACATCAAGGTGGAATAACTTCCCCTCATTAGCTCCTAGCTGCACCAAACTAACTGAGATCAATCCTTGTCCACCAACAGACAGGAATGCAGTCCAATATTTGGTGGGCGTGGACGAATTCCTCCACAGCGCCCCCTAGAATATTTTAAAAAATCAGCTCCAAGCCATGCTTTTACCCACAATCATGAAACTTGGTACACATGTGTATCTCATGAGCAGGGGCGCGGTATATGGGGGAAAAGTGATGACAATTCTAGGGACCCTCCACAATTTATTTATTTTTTGTTCACAGGAATAATAATAATAACAAAAAATGAGGGCCCTGTCAATTACAAAATTAATCATATTGTATTTTCAAAGATTGTTTTTAGCAGTAAAAATTTAATGTTCCCACTCCCAGACCAAAAAACACACATCCATACACATCCATTTGCCCTGAACCCCCCTATCTGCGTTAAATGGTTCGTTCCTGCTTGGAGCGCTTGAGAGTGACGCTGTTAGCAGCAGACAGTAGGAAACAAGAACAATTGTTGCAGTTACAATGCTGCTAAGAAAAGTGATAAAATCAGGTTTTCAAAAAAAATAGAGAGGGAGAGAGAAAAAGGCAAGAGTGTTAATTTATAACCCAGTTTTTCTCCAAGAGAGGTGAGTAGACTGTGTGAGATTATCAACCATTTAACATAATTAGCTTAGCTACAAACTACTGTTTGCCTCCTTTTCACTAGCATTTAATGAATTAAAGAAAAAATTACCAGCATTCATATATTTAACTTGTCCCTTGTACCTTTTACCACTTAACAACAGATGAGTCAGTCAGCAGCTCTAACCCACGTCCCTCCTGACCCATCCTCTCCTGAGTGAGATTAAAGTTGCAGTATGTTACTTTTTTTTTTCACATATTTGTTAAAACTGTCATTATGTTGTGACGGTATGGTATGAGAGGTAATCTGTGAAAAATCTATTTTCTCTGCCTTCTCCCAGTGCTAGAAAAAAGAGTTTTAGTGCTGTCAATCACAATCTCATGTGGTGCTGCTCATCCTTCCTCCCCCTCAATTTGTGCCGTACTGCAGCTAGCTGCCCCTGCAACCTTCCGATCACAGGACAACTACTCTTCCCACAGAGCCACAGTCGCCCTAAGCATACAATGGTCTCTAAATCACACATGCACCAAACTAGATATGTATGACCTTTGTTCACTTCTAAAGAACAAAATAGCATTAAATTGTAATTTGACTCCACTGCGCCCCCTAGGTTAATCCAACAGCTGTATCTCCTCCAGATTTTTTGTGCATCGTCGGGGAGTGCTGCCGAACGCATCGATGTATATTGCCTGGGGGACGGGCACTGGAACTGCGAGAGCGTCTGCAGTGGCTAGCGGGCGGCGGTGCTGGAACCCCCCCGTGGCCAATAGGCCAGAGCGGCGCTGAGCTGCGAGTGCCGCTCGCACTTTTATTATTAGCTTTTATTATTATTAAAATTCTGCTATAAATTCTGTCATATACACTTGACTCTTACTTTTGAAGTCCTTTAAAGTTGTCTGCTTTTGTACCACTTTAAAAAAAACTGTTCAATTTGATCATTATAAAAATCTATGTGATATTAATACCCATGATGAGTGTATGCAAACGTTTTGCCTGTTCTGTAAATGTCCACTTGTGCGTGGGTGTGTTACAGAAAGTGACCAGTTTGTGTCCTTATATATTTGAAGTCTGTTAAACATATTACTACTTAATATAAACCCTAATATGTTGATTACAAATACATAAACTTGTTGCTGGTTTTATTGATTGACTGATTCATATCTGTTTTTCTTCTGATCAGGTTGAACATCCTACTGGGTGGCCTGACTCCTCTGTATTTCCATATCATAAATGTGTGCTTGCACTGCGCCGTTACCTGCCTGCTCATGTACACATGTGAACGTTGCGTGTTTAAGAACCCATGCCTGGCTTTCATCACGGCACTCCTCTTTGCTGTGCACCCTGTTCACACGGAGGCGGTAAGTACAGACCAATACCTGTTCTCCATCTATCATACTCTGTAGAATTTTAATTAGTTGTTTTGGCAAAAAAGGATTTTCTGTTAAACAGAATTTAAAGCATTAGAATTTGTTTACTTTTAAAAAATTTGAGCAGATTCATTCAACTCTATTGTAGTTTTTAGGATGAAACTCATTAATAGGTATTTTGAAGGTCCTGGGTTCAAGACCCAGCCCGAGGTCTTTCTGTATGGTATTTGCATGTTCTCCTTGTGCATGCATGTGTGAATTCTCTCCGGGTGTCATGGCTTCCTCTCACAGTCCAAAAAACGTGACTGTTAGATTAATTGGTCTCTGTAAATTCCCTTTAGGTGTGAGTGTGTGTGTGCATGGTTGTCTTTGTGTTGCCCTGAGATGGACTGGCTACCTGTCCAGGGTGTATCCTGCTTCTTGCCCATTGACAGCTCCCCTCAAACCACTGGAAGTATTAAGCATATTAAATAATGGATAGATGGATGGGTGGATAAATCACTATATTTAAAAAAAAAGTTAAGTCAGCTGTGTTAAAAGACAACTAAACATGGTTTTCTCATTTTACTAAACTTAAGGGGAACCTCTTAAGTTGTTGAATAGAAAGACAAAAGATGAAAAGAATAAAATATGTGAAACACTTAATCCCCATGAGCACAAAGATGCTCAGGGCTGCAGAATTTATTTTCTTCTCCATGTAAACAAAGTGGACAGTGCTGTGATATGGCTCTCTGCTGTCAAGATGGTCTTCACTACGTGGTGAAATATTGCTGTTAGTTGTGCTTCCAGTTCAACTGTGTTCTTTTTGTAATTCTCTTCTTAGCAGGTGGTTATGGTTTCACTCCTTAAATAATTTGATAAAATCTGCCCAGAAGACCATCGACTGGTCTCTACGGTGGCCGACAGGTGCAAAAACAGAGAAAACATGCAAACAAAAAAAGAGACGCAAACAAATAAAATGCAGCAAACAAAAAAGACACGCAAACAAAAAGTAAATGAAATTCAGCAAATAAAGAGACACAAACAAAAAAAGAGACAAAGAAAAACGACAACCACAAATGAAATGCAGCAAATAAGAGAAAAAATGCAAATAAAAAGTGCTGAAAATGGAAGTGCTCCAGACCAGTAGAGGGAGATGAACAAAAAACAGCTGTGTCCAAATTTAGGCTCTGCATCCTTTAAAGCGGGTGTTCAGAAAAGCAGCAATGGCGGCAAAATTATTTTTGCTGTATTACACTTAAAATTACATAATGATTTTTTACAATGTTTTTAGGAGGGAATGTAGATGTATAGATCTGAAATATCTGCTCGAGTCATCAATAAGTTAGTTAATTGCAATATTGCTCCAACGTTTTTGGACCTGTCTGCTCCTGCTGCATTAACAGCAGCTCCCCTCGCCTGCTGTCAGCTGGCCGGGAGCTCCATGTTTGGTACACCGAGAGAAAACGCATGTCTCCCGGCAAATTGTTTTAAAAACTCCCAATAGTTTTTCCTTTATGAGTGGAGGTGAAACATATTAGGTCAGGTAATAGCTGAAAATGTTTTTGGGTTCACTAAAGTATTAAATTTATTCCTGAGCAAATGGGTTTGACTGATTAAAGTTAAGCCTTCAAACATAGTTTTACTTAACCTGAGATCTGGAGAGTATTTGTAAATGAATTTGCTTACATTCCTTGCTATTCATGTTTAAACATTTTAGAATCAAACAGATTTATTTTTTACTACGGAACAGCCTTTATTTATTTATTTATTTTCCTTTGCTGCTCTGTGCTTCACGTTGTCATGTTGCTAAGCAACATAATGCCAAGATGGAGGCTAGGCAGCTTGCCGAAGGCTACAGCTTCTTCTCTCTGCTGGTCGTCCATATTCGTGGCCTTTGAAGGACCAGTCTTCCGTAGATTGGGCCGTTTCACAGACAAAAGGATAGACGCCTAGTGGACCGCTCTCGTCTTGTAATATCAATACATATAAACATAAATAAATGATTACTGAATAATATTAGGCTACACATGTGTGACCAGTAGATGGAGATCTTCTTAAAAGTTACAAGATGCACCCGAACACAGACTGAGCAGTGCACATTTATTAAACAATTTCCTCAAAACATTTCTCTTTTTTAAAGACGAGGCTTCAGGTCTACTACTCGGTCCGTGGAACAAAAGGGAACATGTGAAACAAATGACAATTTCAATTTTCCAACAAAAAACAAAACATGCAATACAAAACAAGCAAATTAGTAAAGCAATTCAAAAGAAAGCAAACAAATGAGTAATTTTAATAATGCACAACAGAAACAAAACAAAAAAACACAAAACAAAAAAACAAATGGACCTTACCACAGGGGCCGCATTTCATTGGCTAATGCTCATTTTACGTCACAGCGCAGCTACCACGTGGGTTACCGTCTCACAAACTCATGCTAATGTACATTGTGGACTAGCAGGCCGACAGAAAGTTTTTGCGTCAGGACTCGAAAAAAAATTGGTTCTCTGTCAGTGGGGTATCTGTACAGGCATCAGGTATCCTGATCATGTTTGTGGAACTAAAATTCAGATTTCCAAAATCTGAAACGGAATGCCTTGCTTGGATCAAAGCTTGTGCACGACCACATTTGCAGCTCAACCGTCGTAGAATTAATAAGAACAAAGAAGTGTCTGCTGGTGTAAGTATTATTGCTTTGCTTTCTTTGTGTTTAGTGAATGAAAAAAAAGAATCAATAATAAACACATCCATTATGAAAACCTTTTAGCCAAGTACAGCATAATCAATCAATCAATCAATCAATCAATCAATCAATCAATCAATCAATCAATCAATCAAATTTTATTTGTATAGCACATTTCAGCAGCAAGGCATTTCAAAGTGCTTTACATATTTAAAATAAAAACAGCATGTGACATTAAATAAACAGTGAAAAAAAGATTTAAAAAAAACAAAACAAAAAAAAAAACATTAAAACACGCACCCCTTTAGGACTTCAGTTAAACGTTGTTTAACTGGGATTGTAACCGTTTGATAAGGACTCCAACCTCTAGGTTTTTAGTTGAACGCCGTCAACTGGGACTCTAAACCCCGTAGAACTTTAGTTAAACGTCGTTTAACTGGGACGTTTTCCGGGGGGCTTTACATCATTAAAATGTAGAAAAGAAATAAAAAAAATTAAAAACATTAAAGGCATAAAAACATGGAAGACATCAAAACCTGCACTCTAACTCTAATTTAGCCATAAGCAACTCTAAACAGGTGGGTTTTCAGTGTTTCAGCTGTTTTACAGTTTTCTGGAAGTTTGTTCCAAATCTGTGGTGCATAGAAACTGAATGCTGCTTCTCCTCGTTTGGTTCTGGGGATGCAGAGCAGAACCAGAACCAGAAGATCTAAGGGGTCTAGATGGTTGGTACAACAATAACAGATCTTTAAGGTATTGTGGTGCTAAACTGTTCAGTGATTTATAAACTAACATCAGTATTTTAAAGTCTATTCTCTGATCTACAAGGAGCCAGAGGAGGGACTTTAAAACTGGTGTTATGTCTCTATCTTCCTGGTTTTAGTGAGAACGCGAGCAGCAGCATCTGGATCAGCTGCAACTGTTTGATTAATTTATTAGTCAGACCTGTGAAGACGCTGTTGCAGTAATCAATGCGGCTAAAGATAAACGCATGGATGAGCTTCTCTAGATCGCGCTGAGACATAAGTCCTCTAATCCTGGAGATGTTCTTCAGGTGGTAGAAGGCCGACTTTGTGACTGTCTTAATGTGGCTCTGAAGGTTCAGGTCAGAGTCCATCACTACTCCCAGGTTTTGGGCTGATCACTGGTTTTTAGTTGTAATAACTGAAGCTGTGCATTGATTCTAGTTTGCTCCTCTTTAGGTCCAAAGATAATAACTTCAGTTTTGTTTCTGTTCAACTGTAGAAAGTTTTGGCACATCCACTCATTGATCTGTTCTGAGCATCTATTCAGTTTTTGGATGGGTTCAGAGTCACCTGGTGACATCGTGATGTAGAGCTGTGTATCATCCGCATAATTGTGGTAGTTAATCTTATTTCCTGTTATAACCTGAGCCAGTGGGAGCATATAAATATTGAAAAGAAGGGGTCCTAGGATTGAACCTTGATTTCTTACATAAAGAAATCCCTGTTCTTCATGTAAGATTCAAACCAGTTGAGCACTGGACCAGAGAGTCCGACCCAAGTCTCCAGTCGATTCAGTAAAATGTTGTGGTCAACAGTGTCGAAAGCTGCACTGAGGTCCATCAGAACCAGCACTGTGGTTCTCCCACAGTCTGTATTTATATGGATGTCATTGAACACTTTTACAAGGGCCGTGTCCGTGCTGTGGTGAGACCGGAAACCAGACAGGAAGGAGTCAAAGCAGTTTGTTATTGTTAATGGCAGTACCTATACAACTTCTGTATCCTGAAGCCCGTCTGTTACACAGTCTTACGTTAGCTGAAAAGATCAATATGCAATGTGTACCGTATCTGACATGCATTAAAGATTTTATTTCACCTGAAAAGGCTTTTTACTAAACTGTAATCGTGTTAGCCACGCTAGCACCGAGTACCGTGTATAAGTCCTAGGCACATTCGAACCCTCAAAACCATGAATGCCCGACTTACCCAGCCTTGCAAGAACAATAGCCATCAGTGTCCACGGCTATATTTATGCTGAGGGTCTGAGGATCTGCTGTGTTCCTCATCGACCGGTAGCATTTAGCTGTGATGTGCACAATGTTGGAGGCATCGCGTGGCTCAAACACCTTCATGTCGTCCAAAAAAGATGACATGAACTTATTGGTTCCCCTGTCCATTGTCGTGGCTGATATTTTGTAAAAATCCGGCAGAAATGCTACACTAATCGACTCAGAAATACTCTGCAGAGAACAAAAAATGCCATGTTTAGACATTGGAGCTAAGCAGTTAATGTGAGACATGAAGTCACGTGGGACTCTCGAGGGATATTTCTGGGCGGAGCTAGAGTCCTTTCAAAGGGGCTGGAGGAGTAATGCCCCGCCCACACAGCCTGCCCAATCCGCAGCAGGTTTTGTTGAGAGCAGCCCATACAAACAATGGCAAAACAAGACAAGACAGCAGAGCGTCCAAAGCGCTGCAACTCCAAAACACAATCGGGTGCCTGAAACAGAAAACCCATTACTGTGGATCCAGGTAAAGTAAATTAAAATCTAAATAGCAGGTAGCTTACCCAGGGGTGGAAACACAGCCTAACCCAGGAGGGAGCAGGTCAGCAGGTGAGGACCAGATGGAAGCCGCACGCCACAGCAACCCCCAGCTGCAGCCGGCAATGCCAGCAGAGCAACAATGCAGAATCGCACGATAGGTGTAGCACCCAAAAACCAACCATGATCTCAGCCACGGATAGTAAAACTGGCACTTAAGATCTCAGACGAGTCGACTAAACCCACAAGCCGATATGTAGCCGCCGATAGTAGCAACAGTGGGAGAAACAAAGACACACGCACCTTGCAGCGGCTTGTCCAACTATAAAGGCACCTGCCCTGCACCATTGTGCGCTTCCGGCTGCACCTGGTGGGCAGAGTGGGGGAGGGTGGAACACCTTCCCACCACATGTTTAGCATACACACACACACGCGCACACACACACACACCTATATATCTAGGTGTTTCATGTTTTTCAGCGGTTCTAGCTTAAGAGTGATTGGGTCCAAAATCTGATGCGAGATTCATCCGTGCTGTGCAGTGAATATGTCTCTCCTTAAAGACATTTCTCCCTTCTTCCTCACATCGTGTCTTTAGGAACCCTTCAAAACAAAAACGGGAGATTTGGGATGTATCTTACTTTTGACAGAGTAAAATAATTAAATAATAGCCATTGCCACCTGTGTAAACTTTGCTGATGAATGTTATAACATGTAATATTATGAATTTTATAATGTATATTATATTGTTTCATTTCTATAGTAGGCTGTTGTATCAGATAATCTAAGTCAATGTTAGAGAATAACTGAAACTTTTTAAGATAATCTCGGTTAGCTTTCAGAGCGGGGGATGAACACCAAGCACTTTAGTATCTCACCAGTGTACATAAATACAGTACAGTAATATTCTAATCACAAAATATACACAATAAAATGTCCATCTTACTTGCGAAACTTTGTCAGTGGAGCCCTCACATCAATAGTCCATCGATCCAATCAACAATATCCCACAGTGCTGAGGCATCTTCTGCTGTTTTGGTCGAGCAAAGCAGGAGGGTCTTTTGTTTGCGTCTCTTTTTTGTTTGCATCTTTTCTCTGTTGCGCATTTGCACCTGTCGGCCACCGTACTCTAGCGCAACCTCTCAAGTACACCTCGCTGCAGCAAACAGAAAGGGGCGGGGACAGACTACTGTCAGTCTCTTACCTTATTTGGAAATTGGACCATTGCAATCTAGAAGTGAAGGGGGCGCTAATTCCTATACTTCCGTTTTTGTTTTTATTTAGATTTTTAAATCTGTGATATATTTTCACTGTTAAGGAGTTTCACTCTCAGAATGTATTTGAATTTCTTTCTTTTATTTACTTCAGCGCAGCTCACAGTTTTTAGCAAATTCCGTAGCTTTCTGTGTACTTCTAAATCTGCTCCTTAGTTGCATCTTTTTGGACCTGCAACTGCCTCTAGTGGCGTGGGGGTGGTAACACAACTAATATAATTGCATTACTAAATCAGAATACCACACGTCTTTATTATTTACTATTAATTCTGGCATTACTGGCACCGTAAAAGATAAATTATCTTATAAAACAACATATTTTTTTCATTTTCTTAAGGATTTAGAGCTAATTAAATGACAATAGTTTCATACATTATAAATAATATCTAAATATCTCCATCAATTATGGGAGGAATGAAAGACATAAGGAGACATGAAAAACAACATGATCAGCTATTATAAAAAAGTCCATTCGCAGTGTATACATAAGAAATTTATTTGAGCAAAAGTCAATGGCAAACAAATTAATTAGGTACAGAAGAATAACAACCCAGGTTGCTACAACCAGGGTTGTTAAACAAAAATTCTAAATTTTGTTTTTACAGTGCTATGTATATTATTGAGATTTTTTGTTAGTAGTCTTATATATAGAAAAAAATAAGATTAAACAATTTAATCTATCAACG